>NW_023425604.1:125322-247047 GCF_014108245.1 Pipistrellus kuhlii
GCAAACCAGCACTGGCCTCTCTCCCAGGCTGCCCATGTCCCAAGAGGACCCCTGTTTCCCCTGATCCGGAACATCCTTCAGGGAAAACCAGCTAGCCGCCATCTGTGCACCGGCCTCTATCCTATCTAATAAAAGAATAATATGTGGATTGACCATCACTCCAACACACAAGATGGCTGACCCCATATGGTCGAAGATCCTGTCCCCATGTGGATACAAGATGGCCACCACAAGATGGCCACCAGGAGAGGGCAGTTGGTAGGCACCAGGCCTGCAAGGGAGGGCAGTTGGAAGCGATCAATCCTGCAGGGGAGGACAATTAGGGGTGACCAGGCCGGCAGAGGAGGGAAGTTGGGGCAAACAGGCTGCAGGGGAGCAGACATCAGTCAGGTTGGCAGGGGAGCGTTTAGGTGTGATTAGAATGGCAGGCGAAGTGGTTAATGGCAAATAGGAAGACAGGCAGGCGAGCAGTTGGGAGCAAGCTGTCCTGGAATGTGAGAGGGATGTCCGACTAAACAGGCAGTTGGACATTCCTCAAGGTGTCCCAGGTTGCAGGCTGGGCTGAGAGACATACACCCCTGAGCATGAATTTCATGCACCAGGCCAGTAGTAAAAGCATAATATGCTAATTAGACTGGACATCCAGATGACCTTCTGGATGAAGCTGGGGCTTAAAGGGCCAAGGCAAGCCACCATGGCAGTGGGGGCCAAGCCCTTGCATGAATTTCATCCATTGGGCTTCTAGTGCATTGAATAAGGGACACAACTCAGAGCTGACTAGAATGTTAAAGTGCTCCCAGTTAGTAGACAGCCATGGGGTCTCTGGGGAACTTTGAAGTTATCTTAACCTAGTCCAGCTTAAAATTTGAATCAGTAACTGTGAAATGAAGCCAACTTATCACATTCAAAGATACAACATGCCACCTTACCCAGTCTGGCCCAGTGGATAGAGCATTGGTCTGGGGACTGAAGGCTCCCAGATTTAATACTGGTCAAGAGCACGTACCCAGGTGGTGGGCCCCAATCCTCAGGAGGGGGCATGCAGGAGGCAGATGATCCATGATTCCTCATCATTGATATTTCTTGCCCTTCATCTCTGAAATTAATAAAAACATAAACAAATGAACGAAAAAGAAACAAAGATAATGTGCCAAGGGCCACAAATTTATTGGATGGTAAAAGTCAAGGTTCAAAAATATCTCCACAACTAGCAGAATTAGGTGGGAAACAAAAAAGTAGAATTTATAGGATACAAAATAAAGTCTTGTACTTGGGCTTAAAAACAAAACCCTACACAACATAGTTAAGAGCAGCGCATCTACAATAAACCCATTTTCATTTATTGCAACTCAGTAAGAGGTAGCAGTCTGAAATAGTGGTCACAAAAAGCTAAGGCAAATCTAAGTTGCATTAAGAGAAGATAATGTTCTCTTCACAAATATATCCTTGGGACCATACTCAGTTCTGGGAATCACATTTTAAATTAATAATAATTTATTAATTATTAAGAACTGTGTGTTGGGAGAATGGTGGGATCTAACCTAGGAAATATTCTGCCAAAAGCTAGAACTTGAGGATGTTTAAAATGTTTTATCTTGTTTTTCATCTCATCTGTAGAGAGGATATGCTGCCTAATGGGAAAGAGAATTGACTAGGAATGGCAAATGGGTTTTCTTTCTTGAGCCAGTTCTAATCAACTGGTAGTGAAGCCAGGTCTTGCTGCTGAGAAAGATGTTAGAGTGAAAAGGAGAGAGTGAGGGCAGAGAGACATCAACTGGTTGCCTCCTACATGATCCCAATCTGGGGACTAGGGAGTACATGAGCAAGCCTCAACCAAAGTAGGTACTTTTGACTGGGAATTGAATCAGAACTCTTGGATGTGCTGCCACGCTCTAACCACTGAACAACACCTGCCAGGCGTCAGTGCATCTTTGTACTTGTATCATTCTCTGGCTATGTTTTCAATGCTGTGTTAATATAAAGAATATTCAAACCTTAAAGAGTATTGTGAGTATATTTGAGAAAAGTGTTGAGAATTTCCAGGAAGCAGTATCTCAATGGATTGAGAAAATGCTCTGGAGAATGATGGGTGTGTTTATTTTTCTATTTTTTATACATTACAATCAAAGGAGAAGACATAGGT
The DNA here is from genome assembly GCF_014108245.1 of Pipistrellus kuhlii. Taxonomy (NCBI): domain Eukaryota; kingdom Metazoa; phylum Chordata; class Mammalia; order Chiroptera; family Vespertilionidae; genus Pipistrellus; species Pipistrellus kuhlii. The sequence continues at coordinate 127,466 of NW_023425604.1, forward strand.
TACAAGAAATCCATTGATGGTTGATTAGAGAGGCAGGATAAAGCAAATGGGGTTCAGGGTGAGGGGGAGAACCTGTTGAACTGGATAAAAAGTAAAATGATAGACACATACTTAGATGGGTATAGGATAGTCAACAGTCAAACAATTAACATGATAACAATGGAGGAATTTGTGGTATCTGTCCTGGTGCTCAAGCACATTAGGTTATGCCCCCACGGATCCAGAAAAGGGAAGTTATAAGTTACCCAGATATTTCAAGGGTATCCTATCCTATCTTTTAAAAGAGTATAATGCAAATTAACAATCACTTGGCTACCCCAACAAACCACGCCTATAAGCCAATCAGGAGCGAATATGCAAATAAACCCAATCAAGATGGTTATGGCCACAAGAGCAGGAGGGAAGCTCTTGTTTCTCTGGCAATGGAGGAAGCCAAGCTTTCTGCCTTCCTTGCCAGTCTCGGCCTCCACTCAAGGGCTACAAAGTTTCAATTATAGAGATACATAAATCCCAACAGAAATGGCTGTCGCCACAGAGCAAGCAGAAGGCTTGGCTCAGCTTCAGGCTACAAAGTTTCTATTGTAGAAGATAAATAAACCTCAGATACCAGGGCCTCCACTTGGGTTGTCAGTGGGCATGGCTGGCCTGCAAACCACCACAAGCCCTTGCCCAGGTTGCCCCATGCCCCAAGGGAATCCCCCATCCCTGATCCGGAACACCCTTCAGTGCAAACCAGCCGGCCCCCATCTGTGCACCAGGCCTCTATCCTACCTAATAAATGAGTAATATGCAGATTGATCACCACTCCAACACTCAAGATAGCTGCCCCCATGTGGACACAAGATGACCACCACAAGATGGCCAGTAGGAGAGGGCAGTTGGGAGGGACCAGGTATACAAGGGAGGGTCGTTGTGGGTGATCAGGGAGGGTAGTTGGGAGGGACCCAGGACTACAGGAGAGAGTAGTTGGAGAGGACCAGGCCTGCCAGAGGATGGCAGTTAGGATGACTAGGCCTGCAGGGGAGGGCAGTTAGGGGCAAAAGGCTAGCAGGGGAGCAGTAAGGCATCATTCTGGCTGGCAGGGTGATCACGTTGGCAGGCAGAAGTGGTTAGGAGCCATCAAGAAGGCAGGCAGGCGAACAGTCAGGAGCCAGCAGTCCTGGATTGTGAGAAGGATGTCTGACTGCCCAGTGAGATCAGGCCTAAACAGACAGTTGGACATTCCTCGAGGGGTCCCAGATTGGAAAGAGTGCAGGCTGGGCTGAGGGACATTCCCCCTGCCTCTCCTCCCCCCTCCCCTTGCACGAATTTTGTGCACCAGAACTCTAGTGTGTGTGTGTGTGTGTGTGTGTGTGTGTGTGTGTATAGGCAATATGCTAAGTCCCAACAGTCAGGGTAATGATGTCACATAGCAATGCCCAGGGTTCCTCTCCCTAGTGATGAGCCTCCTTAGAGTGTCTTCAGCACAGGAACACGACTTGCTTTATAGCCAGGTGGTAAGATTTTACAGTTTAATCAAAGGTTTGTGAAGCGTTTTCCCATGCCTTCTCTCATTTGATCCGCACAGAAGTCCTGGAGTAGGTAGATAGGAGACTCAGTGGAATCCTATTTTCTTTTCATTTGCCATAAAATGGAGATTTAGAAAGCTGAAAAACTTGACCTGATTGAAAAGAAGTAAGGTATGGTTTTCTCACTGCACAGAATATAGTCAAACCCTGCTGCAAATTAAATATTTCACCGTTTGCTCTCCCTGTGTAATCTACAATAATAACCTGCTTCATGTTGATATTTACTACCGTGTTGCTGACAATTACCTGAAAGAGAAGTTGGGGTGCTTCACTGGGCTGGCAAAGGTTAGCTAAATCAGAAAGCAATTCTAATTGAGCCAGTTTATTCTATACCTATAAAAGGCTAAGTTGACTTGTGCATGTATGATACATACAAATCTCTCAGTGGCAGCAATCACACACATGTTTTGATCTGTCAGAGTCGGACATGAATTTGGTTGACACTTTTATTATAGAGAAAGGGCGAATTAAAAAGCAATATTGAAATATTTCTTTCAATTAATTTCCTTCCAATGTGCACAAATTCACTCACTGGGCCAGATAGGCTCAGGTAAGGTAAAGGTTGATCTTGTCAGAGAAGATACCAGCATAGGAGATGACTACCCATCATAATAAAGTTTAATTTCAGACCATCCTTTGTGGTTACTTTGTTGGAGTTTGCAAGACCACCATGCAGGCCTGCCCTGAACTTGTCAGGTTAGCATGTGGCCCTCTTCTTTCACAGCATTTTGGTAAGCCATCTCACCTTTATCTTCCTCAGTATGCAAAACAGTGGGTACTCGTCCTGGCCTGTGTTGCTCAGTGGTTAAAGCATTGATCTGAGTATAGGGGTCACCTGTTGGATCCTGGTCAAGAGCTGATACCTGAGTTGCAAGTCCAATACCGCCTTCAGTAGAGTGGAAGGGAGGCAATCCATGGATGTCTCTTTCACATTGGTGTTTTTCTAACTCCCCTACCCTCTTCCTTCAAGCCTCTAAAATCAATGGAAAAATATACCCTCATGCCTTGGATGAGGTAAAAAGAAAACCTAAAGCAAAAAAAAAGTTGATACTCAAAATTTAGCTCACTGATTTTCAACCAGTGACTTTGGCCTTCCGATGGTCAGAACTGGTGCAGAGGAGCTGCCTGTGTGGGCAGAGAGGCCAGGGATGCTGCTAACCTCCCCGCGGTGCACAAGGCAGCACCCCTACAAAGTTTTCGGCCCCATAGGGCAACCGTGCCGCGGTGATGAAGCCCTGGATTACTGAGTGACCTAGTAGAAAGCAAAGCCCCGAGCTGGCGGAGCTGCGATGGGACCAGCCGGCGGGGGGTAAGGTTAGCCACGGTTCTGTCCTCAGAGTCCTCGTCCCCTCTGCCTGCTCGGTATCTTCTCTTTCGGCTCACATGTATTGAGTCAGGAGAGACAGGGTTAACACCCAGATCGCGCGGGCCGCAGATGTCCCCTGGAGCGCCCGCCCCCGCCACGGATCCTAGACGCGGACTTCGTAAGAAAGTATCCACTGAGCTCGCCGAGTGGCTCTCGCCACACACGGAGGCTAAGCTCTCGCGATAAGTGAGCGGAGTTTCCGGCGGATGTTGGTTTAGACTTGAAGGTAACGCTCCGGACTCTGACTAGGCGTGTCTCCGGGAGAGACGAGACCAGCAGTGAGCATCGGGTATCCACGTGGTGCCTCGGCTTCCAGGGCAGCTGGTTTCACAGCGTTCTCCACGTGTCTATGCTCAGGCCACTGGTGAGAGTCGCGCTCGCGCCGGTACACGTTCCCACTCACCCATGGTAACCCGAGGGGAGGAAGTGCGTTTATCCGCCATTTCCTAATTCGGAGTGGGCGGGAGACCATTGAGGTATAACTGTTCTTTTTGAATCCCCAGCACCTCGTATGGGTTCTGAGGACAAGCGAGGCGGGTGGGGCGAAACTGGCTCGGTGGGAAGCCTACGCAGGAGGCCTAGCCAGGAGCTCACTTGAGATGCATCTTGTTTGTTGTTAAAGCGCCAACCGGGTGCGCAGAAGCTTCGTGTTTGTTTCCGTGAAAGTGCCGTCCCCGCAGGGCTTTCGCGCTTTCCCGAAGGTTAGCCACGGTTCTGTCCTCAGAATCCTCGTCCCCTCTGCCTGCTCGGTATCTTCACTTTCAGCTCACATGTATTGAGCCAAGACGAACTGCGCAGAAAGCTGTACCAGACCTTCAAGGACCCAGGGATCCTGGGCGCCCTCAAGGTATCGCTTTAGGCCCATCTGTTCTGTCGATACAACTTTCACGCGTGGCAGCCGTAACAGGCAGTCCACATTTAACTCTCGGGTCTGGATTTTAAAAAGAAGGTGATGTGCAGACGGTATTGGTGAGTGCTGTCTGTAAGTTTGGTGGTTATTCTGGGACAGGCGTCCCAAACGCTTTAGCGTCTGCCCGGGCTTCACGTTTTCATAGACTTATTGACTGACATTCAGATGGGAGCGAGCAGCTTTTTATAAAATGAACACGTTTGAGTAAGGTTAGACTTGTTTTATGAAGCTGGTTGGTAGGTTCCTGAATTAATTGATTTTGTAAGAGTCATGTTTGAATGAAGATATTGAGACAATATAGAAAACATTAAGTGCTGCTTACAGTAGAATAGTTGGGAGAATGTCAGCTTCTTTCTTTAAAATAATTGAAAGTTCTGAAGATTTCACTTGGGCAGCACATACTTATTAGTGTGAATTAACAGCAAGGAGTAGATTACCTCAAGTGTGTTTTTGTTACTATACACATTTCAGAAGCATATTTTCACTTATGGGAAATTAAAGAAAACGTGAGTTTGATTTGTCTTTTCTTTTCTCTCCCCCATTGTTTTTGTAACTTAAAAAAACAAAACAAAAACCCACACTTTATACTTAGGTGAAAAATCCATAAAAACATGGAGGAGCAAAATCTTTTCTGATTCAATTATTATTGGCATAATGGTTGTGTGTGTGTGTGTGTGTGTGTGTGTGTGTTCGTTCTTAGTTCAGTGTTATATAGTGAGCATTTTTCAGTGTCCATAAAAGCTCCTTGAAAACTTTTCAGTTGCCCATGTTTGGATGTACTTTATGTAGCACTCCCTGGTGAATGTTTAATTTGGGCAGCAAATAATTTACTAATACATTTTACATTTAAAGTAACATCAAGGAATAGAATTAGTTTAAACTTGTTTTCATTACTACATATACTTCAGAAGTATATCTGAAATATAAATGTTAAATAGGTTATAACCAGGCCTATGCATCCTTCAGTTGCGTTTCTCATTGTTGCGTAGATTAAATGGCATTACTTACATTCTTGTATGACTTTTTATCCTGGAAAATAAAAGGCAATAAGCATTTCTTCTTAAGGCTCTTTAGCAGAGCATGTATATTCTGCTCAGTTTAAATGTCTTTTTTACTATAGGATTTTTGATGTATAAGTCCTGTTCTGTACTGGTAGTTACATACTCTTGTTCTTTTCAATGGTAAATATATCCATAGAAGATAGATGTATAGCAACTCTATTTGTTTCTTGCTTGTATAGTATTGATGTGAATACACTGGATGTTATTTAATATTGAACCCTATAGATACAGGCAACATACTCCTAAACTCAGCTCAATTAGATGTTTCCAGATTATATGCCAAGTAGATTAGGACAATATCCATTAGTTCACTTAATTTAGAGGTTTCCAAGTTATAACCTTGAAAAAATTACCAGTTAGCACCAAAATTTTCTTATTTATAAAACTAGTGACCTGGTGCACAAAATTCATGTGCGTGGGAAGTCTTCCTCAGCCCGGCCTGCACACTCTCCAATTGGGACCCCTCAAAGGATGTCCTACTCCCAGTTTACGGGGATTGGGCCTAAATGGGCAATCAGACATCCATCTTAAAATCCGGGACTGTTGGCTCCAGCCGCTTACCTCCCTGCCTGATTGACCCTAACCACTTTGCCTGCCAGCCTGCTTGTCCGCAAGTACCACTTTGCCTGCCAGCCTGCTTGTCCCCATCTGTCCCCCGCTGCTGGCCTGCTCACTCCCCAAGTACCACCCCCATCACCCTGATAAACCCCAACTGCCCCCATGCCAGTGTGCTCACCAGCCCATTCCCTCCCTGTTAGCCTGCTTACTCCAAACTGCCCCCCCCCACTGTCCTGATAACCTCCAACTGACCCCCACTGATGGCCTGCTCACTCCCAGCTAGCCCTCCTGCTGGTCTGCTTACCCCCACTATCCTGATCACCCACAACTGCCATTCCATCCTGGCCTGATCATTCCCCAGTGACCCAAGCTCCCAGCCCCTCCTTTCTATTTTTTCTTTCTTTCTTTCTTGAAACTTTGTAGACTTGAGCAGAGGTCAGGGCTGGCCAAGGGTGGCTTCCTCCATCGCTGGGCAATCCAAGCCTCCAGCTCACTCCATTACAGTGGTTGCTGCTAGCTTTGTTGGGTTAATTTGCATATTTGCTCCTGATTGGCTGGTGGGTATAGCAGAGTGATGGTTAACCCTTTGCACTCCAAACCATTCTGGACATTGGCTACCAGCTACTCGACGCTACTTTGCGGTGGACACGTGTGTTGAATTAACTCAATTCCCCGTAATCACTAATAAACTGCAATGTCCCCCCTGAGAGGGGACATCCGAGTGATATGCTAGAATTCCGATGTTCCCTGAGAGGGGACAGCGGAGTGCAAAGGGTTAATTTACACGTTTCTCTTTTATTAACGTAGATGTGGGAAAATTAATGTACCTAACAGTGTCTTGAGATGTAAATAATATATATGAAGTGCAGTTTTTTTTTTTTTTAATAGACATAGGCTTATTGTAAGAAACTAGCTCACAAGATTGTGGGGTCAGGAAATCCAAATTCTGCCAATATGCTGGCAGCCCGGAGACCCAGTAGGAGCTGTGGTTGAGCCCATAGGCCATCCTCCAGCAGAATTCCTTCTTGTTAAAGAGAGGTCAGTATTTTTTCTGTTAAGGCCTTCAACTGATAAGATGAGGCCAACCCACATTATGGAGAGTAATCTGCTTTACTCGAAATTCACTGATTGAAATTTTAATCTCATCCAAGAACACCTTCACAGAAATGTCTAGAATAACATTTAACTAAAATATTCAGGCATGTAAACTTATCACAGCACATAACACTGGTTGTTATAATAATGGTTAAATGGGTAACATTGGTGAATCATGAATTCTTTGTATATTCTAAACACTTACATTGATTAAGTCCTTTTATTCTCATGATAATCTCTGTGTCGGATACATATATTACTTTCCCATGTTACAGATGAAGAGGCAGAAGATCAGAGAGCTTGCACAACTTTTTGGAGCTGGGATTTGAACCCAGCTTATTTGGCTCCATAGCTTCCACCACCCACAGCAGGTATTCCCATACAATCAGTACCTGCCTGTCCTTCCACCATATCGAGGGCACTGTATTCTTGACATCTATAATAATGACACACTGGCAGTGCCATCAGACTTAGGAGACGTCCCTCCACCCTCACTTTCACCCCTGTTTTTACCCCCCTCCAGAAAGATCAATTTGATTAACAGGTATTTTATTGGGTGACATCAGGCAAGTCCCATGGCACCTCACAGTGTAGAGCCAGCAGAACCAGGAACATCTCCACCCCACCCACCCAGCCTCCTGACCTAGCGCCTTGTAGGAAACATTGTAGAACCTGTACCCTGCCAGGTGGCATCAGCAGTCATCCCTTACTACTGGCCCAGTGTGAGGTCATGGCACTTGGGCAATGGACACCCTCCCCTGTGGGAAGTCCCTGACAGCTGTCCTTGGAGAGAGCCCAGCACTTTATTGCTCCATGAAAACTTCTCTCCAAAGTCACCCCTTACAGATCCCTGGCCACTCAGAACCCATCCTAGTTGTGAGGGCCCACTGATTGGTTGCATCACACAAAGAACAGGCCCCCCCCGAGGGTCGGTCCACGCAGAGCCATTTGCACGCAGAGCCATTTGCATGCAAAGGAAGAAGGTCCTATGGGCAATCCCTGGTTCTGGCAGGACTGAGACCCAGGGTAGGTCTCAGGAGGCTGGGATAGTGAGAGCAACATCTACCTGGGCCTGTGTGACCACAGCCAATGGGAACTGAGCTCCTGCAGGGAAACCAGGTCAACACAGCTGAGGGTGGCCATCCTGGAGGCAGGGCCCATCCAGTTTCCAAAATCCCAACCCCAACAAGAAGGACCAGCATGTCCTACATCTTGGCAGGTGGCCCCCAGTGCCCTCTCCCTCCTCCCGCCTCACGACATGGAGACAGCCCAGGCTTAAGGTCAGGCACAGGTACCCACTGCCTCCTGTAGCTGGGCAAAGAGCTAATGTGAAAGGAGGATGATCCAGACCAAAGAGGACAAGGTCAACTCTCTGGCACCTGGTCACACCCACAGCCCTGGAGATGCCTGGATCAAGGCCCGGAGTCCCTGTGGATAATGAGGTTGCCTCTTTTCCTCCAAGGAATCGGGAGCTGCCCCACTGTCGTTCCCCAAGTCCATAAACCAGGGGTGAGGAACCTTTTCTCTGCCCAAGGTCATTTGTATATTTATAACATCATTCGTGGGCCATACAGAATTGCCAACTTCAACATTAGCCTGCTATATTTTGTCAAACATTTAATTAAGTCACCTTTTATGCCTTGGCAGGGCCAGACCAAATGATCTTGTGGGCTTTCTATGGCCCTCAGGCCAGATGTTCCCTACCCCTGCTAAACCACTAGGCCACAGTGCAAAAGAAGGGAGAAAAGATAGCGAGCCAGTTGGCACCAAGGTCACCTCTGGTTCCAGAGGCTCAGGCCTCACCAAAGGGCTGGTGGCCTGCTACTGAGCCAGGGGACTTGTCATGGTGGGCTCCTTAGGGTCCTTGCTCTCCACAGTGCAGGGCTCCACAATGTAGCCCACAGAGTGGTCAAACTTGCCACCCGCCAGGACAGAGGCTGGGTGAGGAGCAAGCGTGATCTAGCCACTTCTTAATGTGATCAAAGAACTTGGCCTCAATCACTGCATAGAAGAAGGTCCTGAAATCTTCTGTAAGGTTGACCTGCTGTGCTCCTCCAGCAGCTTTTTTATTTGAGGCATGTAGAGGTGGGAGCAGGCTGAGCACTTCTGGCCACTGTACTCAAGGCTGAGCATAGGGTCCCGCCACCACACTGTCCATGTCTGCTGAACGGTGCACAAAGTGGAAGTTCTTCCAAGTGCACTCTCTGGCCAGGCCAGGAAAGGTGCAAAAGCGATCCAGTTTCCGGGCTATCTGCTTCCACAGGTTTTTAAAGGTGGGCACACTGCCTATTAAGTTGATGTTGCAGAGGTACACTGAGCTGGTAATAGTGTCCCCAAATGTGGGCACGTCAGCTGGCACAAACTGGATGATGGTGGGAGGCAGAGCAGCCTCCCGGAGGATGTGGTAGATGGCACAGCTGGCCAACATGGCTGTGTTGCTTAGCTTCCAAAGAATCACATTGCCCATCAAGGCCAGTGTCCCTGCCAGGTTGCTGCTTATCGAAGTTAAAATGGGAAATGGCTGCCACAAAGCCCTCCAGCCCTGGTACTCTTTGCTGTTGGTGCTGGGTGGCACACTGATGGGCTGCTCCATCATGAAGCACCATGGCAAGCTTGGTGTTGAATCAGAAGTCGATCAGCTCAGCCAACACCAAGGCTCGTTGGACACCTTCAGGGAAGAGGTGTGTTTCACTGAAGCCTGGTCCCCCTCCAGCAGGGCACAGAGAAGCATGGGCAGCAGCAGCAGCAGCATCTCCAGGTCGCAGCATGTGGAAGTGCATTCTTTCTGTGCGCTAGGTCTTATTTTCCGAGGATGTCTTATTTTCGGGGAAACACGGTATAGAGCCAAACCAGCTAGGGATGGAAGTGCATCTTCATAATCTTATTTGGGGTTTACTCGTTTCTCTCTTGCATATGTTATTTTATTTTGGGGAACCCAGTTTTATTTTAATCCATATGCCAAGTAAGCTGGTTTCTCCTAATATTATTTTCATCAGTCCATAGAGAATTGAGGAAGCAACAGAATTTTCTCTTACACATGCTATCCGAATCAAAGGCTGCTGAAATGGGCTTATAGGGAAGTTAGAGTCTACATGTATTCTGACTCACCACTAGTTCTCTTGGAAGTAGATGAAAGCAACTTCTCTAGCCAGAATCCATGGGCTGCTTAAAGCACACTGTAAGACAAAGTGCCGCTAAGTAGTTCTAACATCTGGCCATGGATCTAGAAAAGCTGTGGAAATAAAAGGTAAGATTCTAATTTATGTGGCAAATCTGTGTATTTCTAGTGCAGCAAACCTGCGAAAGTTTGTTCCCACTTTGTGTATTTTTGTTTTCTTTCTTTTTTGTCATTGAGAAAGCAACTCATTCATAAATTGATGCACGCTGTATTGTGCAGAGAAGTGCACAACCATTTCAGTTGAAGGGAGCACTTCTAACTCTTTAGTGACAGACCACTTACAAAGATGCAGCTATGAATATTAACTTTCAGTTTTCCTTCCAGAAAGTGCTTGATGGAAGAAACTGTAAAGTTTTCCTTCCTGATTCTGAATTTTCTATTAATAGGCTTTTCTCCAGATAATTATAAAGTGCTACCTAATAGCTCAGTGCTCCTTGGCTAGCTTGGTCCCTTTCTCAGTCATCTTAAAAAGTCATAGAGTTGCTATTTAATGCAGTTTGAAACCTCAGTGTTTTGTAAAATTGTGATGTATAGAATTACGAAATGTTTTAGAGGTAGAATTAATCCAAATTGAGCTAGAAATTATGTTTCATGTAACATACTAAGACTAATGGCCATTTTTCTTGACTAATTGTCATGAACTTGGCTCTGGGCTAGCACACTGTGTCCCAGATGAGAAACCAGAATTAGGAGAAGTGGGTGATTTGCTTAAGGTCATAGGATTTCAAGATGGCAACACAGGGCAATAAATCTGGATTCTAAAATGTGCATTAATTTTTAAAAAAAATCTGTTTTAATCCTCAAATATTAAAACACATGCTACCACTTCTTTAATTATTTTAATTATATTCCTACACCATTCATTGCTTTTGAACATACTATTTACATTTTATTATCTTTAAGGAAGATATAGAAAACTTTACATATTTTTTTAAGTAGGCTTAATATTTTAGAGGAGCTTCATAGCAAAATTGAACAGAATGAGAAAGTTTCTATATGTCTCCTCTCTCATGAACAGCCTTCCCCATGATAAACAGTTTTACAATCAATGAACCTACAGTGTGGCATCATTATCACCTAAAATCCATAGTTGACATTAGGGTGCATTCTTTGTGTTCCTGTTTTAATTCTCTATTTTAGCTGTAATTGTCCAAAAGTTTCATAGTCAGAAGTTTTAAGAAGTCATGAATAGTGTTAGTATTTGAAAAACTTAAAATTTAAATATGCTGTTTATGTTCATTAGCAACCAAATTTTGTTTATCAACATTAGGAATTCTTTTTTGGTCCATCAGTCTCTAAGCTCGTAATTACTTTTCACAATTTTGCTTTTTGCCTAAGCAACAGTCAGTTATATAATTATTAGGGCAGTAATTAATCTAGTTCAGATACTTCAAGGTTTTACTATACTTCAAAGTTTTACTGTTATAAAATGCCATATAGAATGTTTTCTTTAAAGGAAAATTAATAGAAAATATATTAGTGTTCTCAGGATAGAGATGGTAAAGAATACTTACTGTATATTAGGAATAGCTACCCAAAATATTTGTTTAAACTATTTTCAGTTATACTCTAATTATAAAGACAATAAAAATTGAGTTCATTTACATTCTGAAGCATTAGTATGTAAAAAAAAAATTGCAATTGACTCTGGAATTCAGATAAGATCCTGAAATTCACCCAAGTTCATATATTTGAGTCTTTATCATCCGTAACCTGTTAACCATTTCTGTTAGGCATATCATCTTTCTTGTGGCCTAATATATTTATTGTGAAGTAACTGGAGGTTCATGTCTTAAGAGAAGTATTTTAGCCAAAACTGATGTGGCTCAGTGAATAGAGCATCAGCTTGCGGACTGAAAAGTCCCAAGTTTGATTCTGGTCAAGGGATGTACCTTGGTTGCGGGCACATCCCCAGTAGAGGGTGTGTGAGAGGCAGCTGGTCGATGTTTCTCTCTCATTGATGTTTTTAGCTTTCTATTTCTCTCTATAAAAACTTAATAAGATATATTATAAAAAAAAGAAAAATATTTTAGCCCTAGCCAGTGTGGCTCTGTTGGTTGAGTGTCATCCCATGCACCAAAAAATTGTCTCTTTGATTCACAGTTGGGCCACATGCCCAGATTGCAGGCTTAGTCCTCTGTAGGGGTATTGTAAGAAGCAGCCAATCCTTGTTTTCCCTCACAGTGATGTTTCTCTGTCTTCTTTTTGCTTACCTTTTCTCTAAACCAATATTTAAAAAAAAAACAACAAAACACACAATGTACTTTATCTTTTGTATTCAGCAAGTTTATTGTAATTTAATAGTATTAGAAGAGCTTTAATTTTACATTCTTTTTTAAAAAATATTTTATTGATTTTGTACAGAGAAGAAGGGAGAGAGATAGAGAATTAGAAACATCGATGAGAGAGAGTCATCGATCAGCTGCCTCTTGCACACCCCCTACTGGAGATATGCCCGCAACCAAGATACATGCCCTTGACCGGAATCGAACCCAGGACCCTTCAGTCCCCAAGTCGGCGCTCTATCCATTGAGCCAAACCAGTCTCGGCTAATTTTACATTATTAACATAAACTTACTGATTTGTAAGAGCTCTTTGATATTAAAACTAGTGAGCCCTCTCCATATTATAGCAAATATTTTCCAGTGTATCATTTGTCTTTTGACTTTATTTCATGCCATATATAAGTTCTTAACTTTTATGTTATTATTTTTCTTTATCACTTCTAGATTTTTGTGTCATGTTTGGGAAGGACTTCCCTCAGGAATTATTCATAAAAGATACATAATGTAAAACAGGATAATGTAATAAGCCCCAAATTTATAAAGTGAGCAATGGTTGAATGAAAGAAAGTTGTGAAACAAAACTTTGTACATTGTGTTTTTTAGGTTTTCTTGTGGAGTTTCTGAAAGAGATAGCAGAATATCATCAGGCTAAAGAGACTTGTGAGATGGACACTCAGACAAGTCCGTTGTTTCCTCGCAAAGACATTCTTGGTAATTTCAGGCTTTCTCTCTCCCCCCCCCCCCATGATTTCAGGTTTCAATTGATTTTTGAATGAAGAAAAAGACCTACTTTACTATGTTGTGTATTTCTAAACTGTTTGCAGGTGGGGTGCTCATTTTCTCTTGTGTCGTTGTGTCAGCACAGTCTTATCTTTAGTGCTGCCCTGCCCCTCTGTGATCACCAAGGGGATGCAGAGGCACATGTTCTTGTTTGTTGGGTCGAACCACTCAACTGGGAGGCTTTTCCCTGTGTCTCACTTAACTTTATTTTAAAGCCATTAATGTGAGAAGATCCTAGACTATTTGCATTTCAGAAAACTAGAGAAGTCAGTGGCCCATCACTTCATTTTATAGTGAAGAAACCAACGTCACTAGATGAAGGAAAAACAATACTGGAGTCCCAAGTTTTCTGGTCCATGATCCATATCATTTTCCATAGTACAGCCTTTCTATATATATATAATGCCATTCTGCCTTTAGTTATATGCTCAGAAGGAAAACTGGCTAAAATGCTGTGATTAACCCTGGCTCCTCCTTACTTATAAAAACCAATAACTTTTAGACAATCAATTTAAATATCATATATATATATGTATTTTATTGACTTTTTTAGAGAGAGGAAAGGTGAGGGATAGAGAGTTAGTAACATCAATGAGAGAAATATCAATCAGCTGCCTCCTGCACAGTCCCTATTGGGTATGTGCTTGCAACCCAGGTACATGTCCTTGACTGGAAATGAACCTGGGACCCCTGAGTCCACAGTCTTGACACTTTATCCATGGAGCCAACCAGTTAGGGAAAATTCTAATATATTAATCTACTTCGCCAGCCTTTTTTTTTTTTTTTTCCCTGTGCATACTTTTTGGTGGGCATTGGTGTTCACATATGGTTAACATTTGATTCTGATCCACATTTGGATTGAGGGTTGCAAGTCTGTGAGTCTGCCACGAATCTTGTGAGCACTGGAATGAGAGAATCGGCAGACCTGACTTTCGTCCCAGTTATGCCATTGTATATTTGCTTAGCTCTCTGGGAATTACCTATACTGTATGGGCATCTGTGTTCTCTGTAAAATGGAAGACTTGAAATTCATAATCTTTGATTCATTTTAAGATCAGTGTTTTGAACATGTAACTTAACTTCCACCAAAGAACATAAAAGAGACTGGAAAGAGATGCACTGTTTTCTGACCTAAGTTTTGCTTTCTTTTTTCCTGACTTTTATGATACAAATATCCCAATTCAAAAAAGTTGAAAAAAAGTTGCAAGTTTTACAATTCATCATTAAATTTGTATTATGCCTGCTTGATCACTTTCCTTTCATCCAGTAATCTATCTTAATTTTTTGAATTTTTTCAGAGTAAACTGCAGATTGCTCTCCCTTTCCCTTCCCCTCACCCCGTGCCTGTATCCCAGTACTCTTTGCTTTTGAACACATCTCTTGATTTCATATCACCTGACCCCATTCCTCTACCCCGTTTGTGTTTTTTTAATAGCTGAGAAGCGTCAACAGATTGATGATCAGTTTTCAGGTGTTGGATACCCTCAGTATCCAACATTAGGATATTTAGAAATAAAGTTAAATGAACTAGAACAGCAGCTTCGGGCAGAAATGCATGAAAGGGTAAGTTTATATTTTTGATGTTAACAAAGATGATATTTTCGTTTATCTTTTCATCCTTAATAATAGGTATGTAGGAAAATATCTAGAATCTTTATTAATGAACTAGAGGCCCAGTGCATGAAATCCCCCCATGCACAGGTAGAGTCCCTAGTGGCTACCAGCTGGTGGGATCCCTCTTCCCCTTGCCATCTGCTGCAGGGGTAGGGCTGGCCTGTGGGGGAGGGGCTGCAGGTGTTAGCCAGTCAGCTGGCCCCACCCCTGTTCAAACTTCTGGTTGGGGGCACAATTCGCATATATGGCTTTTATTTTATAATTAATGTGATACATAATGTGATGCATGTTATTATTTTTCCACCTGCTTTTGTTTCTTTATGCCTTTTGAATGAATCTTACAGGAATAGTTAATGAGATGAAATTAAAGATGAATTAAACTTTAAATATAGGGTGTCCCAAAAATAAATAAACACACCCTGAATAATTATTAAGGCAGTATTTGTTAAAACAACACTTTATTTTCACAATTGAGATGTCAGCTGTTACAGTATATATACATTTTTGGGGGATATCCTGTATAATTAATATCAAACTTAAAACATGGAGAATTTATTACTAATTGTTTAGTATTGTTATTTGCAATGATTTATAGTCAATTGGCAGTTGAAACACTTAAAAAGTACTGAAGTAGTAAAAATGAAAATGGAAGAGAAAGAAAAGTATAAGAAGGAATTAGCGGTTTTGTTGAGAGAGCTTGTCAAGCAAAATCTGAGGCCTTCCTTTCTTGGAAAGGGATGTTCCTTGAGAGAATTCAAAAGCATCAGGAAGCAACATTTTAAAATCATATATTGGATAGCTCCCTCCTGCAGCTGCTAGTAGAGTGGCTAAAAGTCTAAAAGTGAGGTGAGACATTTGCTGGATCAATTGATGACTTAGAGGACCAGTAGGGACTGCAGTCAAGAGTACACCTGGAAGAATCAGCTTTGAAAAGAATACTCAGACTTCTTCTGAAACTACTGGTAGAAGGAGTGAAAGTTAAATGTTTGAGTCAGAAGAGTGAGACACTCTCATTAAAATTGAGTCAGATGTGAGGATTAGATAGTGAGTGACTTTGAGGAGACGACCAGAGGTATGGAATGGCTGCTATGGGGGCAAGAAGGAGCAGAGCAGCTCTTTGAAGCTGATAGTATTGCTCCATCTGTTTTGAGGGTTCTGCTGAATTGGGCAACCTGGAACTGAAGTACACCAAACCAGGTGTTTGTAGGTCAAACGTGTCAAACTCAAAGGCTAACATGAGCTAAATAAAAAAGGTGTAAATTTATGTGGGCTGCAAAAAAAAAAAATCTTCAATTTTCATAGAAAGGGAGATTGATTTTGATAGAGACATACTGAATACAAAGGGCTGAAATAAATGAGTCATTAACATAAAATAGAAATGAATATTTTTTCTTGAGTACTCTTTTATTAGACACTAACTGCACAAATTAATAAGCATATACAAAGAAACCTATTTTTCTTGTTCTCTGAAAGTGAAATATTCCTGTTGCACACACCAAATAAGTCAGTACAAGACTAATGATGTGGCATTCGGCTGCTAAAATATTCTCTGCTAGTATTAATGGAGAGTAAGTGGTGTGCATGTGCGTAGGTGCATAAGGGAAATGAATGCAACACAATGATAGTAATCATTCATTAGAGAATGTAGTTCATTATTAATAACTATAGACCTGTTGCAGGAAGATTCCCGAAATAGGGCTTCCTATGGCAGTCTCTGCCACCCCACTTGCTTCCCTTTCTTTGCTGCCCTGCTTGCTTTCAGCTTTGCTCCCTTCTGTAGCACTTGGCTTCCTTCTACGCTGCCTACAGTCTTTGCTCTGTGCCTGGATATGCAAATTAACATATGCAAAATCTTGGTTGGTCTAATTTGCATATTTACTCCCGATTGGCTGGCGGGCATGGCTCCTGGATGTAGCAAAGGTACAGTCAATTTGAATGTTTCTTTTTTATAAGCTAGGATTATGTGTAACAGGTTATTGTAAAAATTAAGTCATGAAATTTTTATTAAAACATTAATTACGTACCATTATATTGGCTGGACCACAAAAATATTCATTGTAGGCCACATGCAGCCTGTGGGTTGTGAGTTTGACATGGTTGTTGTAGGTGATTGTTTTGTTGGAGCTCTTGGGAGAGTTCAGAAGGTCAACGAGGGCAGAAAATGTGCTTGTTGAGAGAGGAGCTTAATAGAGCTGAACTGACTTGATTTGAAAAAGGCAGCCTGTTAAGTTGAAGACATTGGGGTTCAGCATCATGGTGAACTAGAGCAGAGTGTGGATGGCTGCTAATCCATGGGAGAAGGGAGAGCTATGTGGTAATCTCAGACATCAGGAAATAGGTCTAGGGATACTGACAGATGGAAGAATAAGGGTGGACCAAGAGAACAGAGTTGAAGGATGGTTTCTAGGTGAAGTTGGAAAGCAACTGCAATGTGCTTCATCCAAGCAAAGGCAAAGTTCTCTGGAGGAGAGAGGTCCGGGGCTGCTAAGCATCATCTATGTGGCCATTTGATCTTGGCACCTAGGAAAGTGACTGGACAAGATATGGAGAGGTTGAGGAATGGTGGGAAGTGTCTGTCAGCAAAAGGGATTGGATTGTTTCTTTAGGAAAAACAGTTCCTTTCCGATGGGGTGTCAAACCAAGGGATTTGGGGTCATGGTTTTCTATGTGCAGCCAGAACTACTGATACCATGAGATGGTCGAGTAAAAGGCTTCCTCCCAGTGTCAACCTTCCTTGGAACTTCTCAGTAAGAACCAGTTATTAATGGTGATTGCATCCCCTTTACAATTTTGTGTAGCATTTCTGGAAATTAGGTTTATTTTAGCTATAAAACATAAACGTTGGAAGCACTGATTTTTGAGATGATGGTTGTGTTCAGACTAGCACTTTCAATTTCAAAACAAGTGACTGACTAGATTAGATCAACCAGTTAGCCTGTCTCCATTTAGTTGGATTATCTGAAGGCTCTAGAGAAGGTTGGCATTGTCATAAAGGGCACCATACCTTTACTCTACCAACCGACTGTCCATCCCCTTTTCTTTTAACAAATTCCAGCTTAAATGTTGCCTCCTGGTGACACCTTCCCTGACTCCCATTGATGGACTCATTTAGGCATCATTCCTGCTGTGGAGACTAGACTTTGGTTGTGAAAACATCGCATTGTAGTATGATTGTTTCTCCCTTAATCATCACATTGTAGTATGATTGTTTCTTCCTTAGCAAATCATGAATCTTTTAATACATGGGGACTATAACTATTCATCTTTTTATATCCATCTCCCAGTGTGCTTTCTTTTTTTTTTTTTTTTTAAATATATATATTTTATTGATTCTGTACAGAGAGGAAGGGAGAGAGATAGAGAGCTAGAAACATCGATGAGAGAGAGTCATCGATCAGCTGCCTCTTGCACATCCCCTACTGGGGATATGCCTGCAACCAAGGTACATGCCCTTGACCGGAATCGAACCCGGGACCCTTCAGTCCCCAAGCCGACGCTCTATCCATCGAGCCAAACCGGTTTCGGCACCCAGTGTGCTTTCTTACATATTCAGTAAATCCTTGCTCAGTGAACACGCAAATGGATGTGTGATCTATTTTTCAGTGTCATACCAGCTTGTTCATTCTGAGTCAGAACTGCATATGACTTGAAATTTTCAGACTGAACCATGGGGACTCTTAAGTTTTATCTCATTAAAATTTTTTTTTTCTTTTCCTAGAGAACTTATCAAAATGTTAAGGAAGTGTCTGATTAATGTTAATTAAATCAAATACTTAATGTTAATTAAGTAGAATAATTACACAAGGGATATTAGGATAATATAGCTTAATAGTCATTGGATTAGGCAGTAAATTCTTGTGTAACTGGAATAGGCAAAATGCATACCTTGAAGTGCAAATGTCTTAAAAGTGAAATTGTTTCTCTAAATGTGTGTACTTTGTTCTCTGGAATGTAGGAAGTAGTACATTAATTCAAATCTGTTTTATTTTCTTCACCTGCTTGCTAAAAATTAATGCTTTCCTATACAGACGGAGACAAAAGAAATTTATGATCAAAGGCAGCTTCTACTAAAAGATATCAATTTTCTAAGAAGCAGAGAAGTAGAGCTGAACCAAAGAATTGAAGCTTTTTATTGGTAAGTAATGTTTTCATTTTGACTACTCAAACTCTATGAGTTTAAAAGAAACTAAATTCATCCAATTATTCTAATGCTAATTGCTAAGAAGAGATCTTGGTTTTAAAGGTGCCATCACTTGGTTTTAAAAGGCATAAGTTGAGAGAAACAAAGACTAGGATTTTACTTTTGGAATATTAGATATTGGGATTGTGCTGCGCCAGCACAGCCAAGGGTTTGGTGAGCTTGAGGGAGGTCCAATGAAGGATGAAGAAAAAGACAGAGACAGATAGACAGACAGACAGACAGAATAAGCTAGGTAGGTCTAGGTGGATCTTCTGTGCCTGGCTAAGGCCACAGAACAGATCCAGACTGCCAAGCTGATGCTTTATTTATAGTCTGGGGTAAACAAGGTAATTTACAGTGTTCTTATAAGTTTCACTTGTTTTGGCATCCCCTCCTAGCTACCCAGGAAAGATCTAGGGAGCAGTTACAAGATTAAGCTTGTAATTATGCTTAGAGGACTATGCCCTCCAAGCTGGGACTTGTTTTCGACTTTGTCAGCAGGTCAGTTTGGGGTTAACCCTATAATGGTTCCCTACAGGGATAAAAGGCTGCGAGATACCATCATCAGGCTACAGTAAAACCAGACAAGTCATTTGAAGAAGCTAACAACTCTTAACATATTATGTTCCACACTTATGTTCAGTCATTAAGATCTAACGGTTTCATGTGCATGTGGTAAATCAGTGCAGTGGCTCTGACTTGATTTGTGATGGATATGTGTTCACCAATATTTCATTCTTCTGCCATTCCTAGCAAGCTCACCAGTTTATGCAATGAGCATTCTTTTCCATTAGGGTTCTATTAGTAGTTGACTCTCAAAGATACTCTTATTCATTAACGTTATTAGCTCATTTTATGTAGGCTTAATTCATTTTATTTTTCATCTCTGCCTACATTGCTCTGTTCTAAGCAGTACTGAAGTGTTAAATTGATCATGAGAGAAAAGGAAAGTGACATACAAGCCAGTGATTTCCAACTGGTATGCTAAAGAATATTTAAAACATGTAATATCTGACTGTATTCAGGGCATTAACCTCTTTTTCCTCAGATTTAAGAAAAAAAATGACAACAGTCAACACAGAATAGCTGTTCATTGTGAATGAATCAAAAATATACCTGTTGTTTTTTTAATGGGAAAATATATTTTTGGCATGCTGCAGATTTTTAGTAGTTTGTGTGTCAGAGATAAATAAGGTTGAAAATCACTGATATCTATACTAATAATAGAGGAATATGCGAATTGTCCAGGATGCTGCCACAGTAACAGTAATGACCAAATAGCAGGCTGTGTGGGGTGACCAGGCCGACAGGGAGGTTTGTGAGGGATGACCAAATGACTGGACAGCAGGCTGTGTGGGATGACCAGGCCGGCAGGGGGAGCAAATGAGGGTGACCAGGTCCGGGGGTTGTTGGGTGCAACCAGGCCAGCAGGAGGGGCAGTGAGGGGGACCATATTGGGGGGTCAGGCAGTTGGGAGCGACCAGGTCAGTAGCTGTGGGGGGAGTAAGGTGGGACCAGGCCATTGGGAAAAGCAATAAGGACCAACCTGGCAGGTGGGAGGGGTGTAGTTGGGGCCGACCAGGTGAGAAGGGGCAGTTAGAGGAAGGCTGGCAAGTGAATAGGTAGGAGCCAGAGGTCTGGGATTATGAGAGAGAGAGGTCCCACTGCCGGTTTTGGCCCAATCCCCCAGGGGTCTCAGATTGGAGAGGGTGCAGACTAGGCTGAGGGGAAACACCTCCCTGCACGATTTTCGTGCTCTGGGCCTCTAGTTCTATATAATAATAGCCTAATATGTAAATTATTCCCTCAACTCGAGTTCTGCTGTGAGTTCAACTGCTTGACCAGTCATTATGATGGGCACTGACCACCAGGAGGCAGATGCTCCAATCAGTAGGTTGGATTGGATGCTATTGGGCTGGACTGGAAAGTGAGGCGTTAGGAAGTTCCCAGGGTTTGGCCAGAGTCCTGGATAGATGGGTGGGGTGGGAGCCAGAAGGGACCAGGTGGCTGGGCACGCTGTTACACATGATCTGAGAGCTGTGGACTGTACAGCCCTCTGCAGTCTGTGGCATTCTCAGTGCACAATTTATAATCTCCCCAGCTGCTTATTTTCATTTGTTAAGTTTCACTCCAGGAGAGTGGGTAACACCATTACAGGGGACAGGCCAGGCGTGCCTGCTCAAGCCAAGGTGTGGCCTCAACTCTCTGAAAGTAGCACAGAGGCAGGCGGGGCTGAGTCGAAGAAACCTAGTCCCACACTTGAAACGGAGGCAGCAAGGGGTAGAGGATAATAGCTGTGCAGGGACCTAGAAAAGCTGCTGGGTGGGGGTAGCCAAGGAACTCCGTGCTTCTCTCATAGGACAGGCTCCTTGTCCCTCCCTTTTTTTCCTGGTGACCTATCAATGCAGCTTTTCTCGGAGGTCACAGGTCTTCTCTGAGGTCCCAGCTCTTAACCAAAGCCTGGGCTTGCCCCATACAGTTCCATACTACTGCATACTCTACACTGCCTCACCTATCCCACCCCACCATTCACAGCCCTGCTTCGACCCCACACAGTCTTTGGAGAGTTCCACCCCCCAGAGGAGAAAGGAGGAGGCTGCAGACAGAAGGTCACAGGAGGACCGGGCAGAGCAGGGCCCACCAAGTTAGTTGGAGGGTAGGGAGGGAGAGACCCCATAGAACTGGAGACAAAAACGGGCAGGAAAGGAGGGCCATGCAGAATATTGGCCCTGGGTTGAAGTAGAAATCCTGGCCCCATTTTACATACCCAAGCAGTGTGTGTGTGTGCCTGTGTGTGTGCGTGTGTGTGCGCTCGCGCGCGCGTGGGGGGGGGAGGGGGGCAGGGGTGGTGGGAGGGTAGGGGGTGTGTGAAGACAAAAGAGGGTGTGAGGAGACTGGTTGGAAGGAGAGCAGTGAAGTTTGATTCATGGCCTATTTTTTTATTTTTGTTAATATATTTTTATTGATTTCAGAGAGAAAGGCACAGGGAGATAGAAGCATCAATTATGAGAGAGAATTGACCTGCTGCCTCCCACACGCCCCTACTGGGGGTTGAACCTGTAACTCAGGAATGTGCCCTTGACCAGTATTGAACCCAGGACCCCCCAGTCCACTGTGCCAAACTATCTAGGTTGAGCCATGGCCTATTTAAAACCACTGCAGAAGGCTGAGCAGGGGTCTTACTCTGATGGTGTTACCTGATAATGAGGGTGTCTTTCCTTATGTTGGGTAATCAGAACTACAGTGAAGTAAGCACACACTCATGGAGCCTATAAAGGGTTTCCATGCACACGATTCAGTTTACTTTGTGTGGCAGCTGAAGAGGGTGCCAGAGCCTTGTAGGATCAGGGGCTGGAGGGTGTGTATTGAGCATTCTTCCCCATGAGTGAGTGAGTTTGTTTCATTCTATTTTTCTATCATCTATCTATCTATCTATCTATCTATCATCTATCTATCTATCTATCTGTAATATGCTAAATATCTGACTGAGAGGTCAACTGATTGGTTGCTATGATTGCACTAACTACCAGGGGACACATGTTCTAACCAGGTTAGCTTGATGATGGGGACTGGCCAATCAGGACCAGGCGAATCAGGACTGGACTTGCCCTGAAGCCCCCTTGTGGTTCCTCCCTGGCCACCTGCCCCAATCGGGACTAGGTGAGATGATGATCCCCCATTGTTGGCCTGTTGGAGGCACTCCACCCATTCATGAATTCATGCACCAGGCATCTAGTAAGCTAATAGGTGTAATTCACTGCTGCTTTGCTTTACATATTAGTCAGCAGAGGGTGCTAACAGATAAAGCTTTTATCCTTTGCTTGGAATGGTCAACGTTCCCTAACACTTTCCCCGGCTCAATCTAAGGGAAGACAATTCCTTTTTTCAGTATTTGGAAATTCTGATTGACCCATCAATCTTTTTCTATTCAGCACTCTTTAGTATTCAATCACTAGGTTATTAAATGCCAAAAACAAATCTTGTCTTATACCTATAGGCTAATCAGTTAAATCTCACAGAAATAACCTAACTTAATTTATTATGGCCGTTAGTTACCTGCAACCATTTTTTAAGAATTGATCATCTTCAATGAAAAAGAACTTTGGTCTTGAAACTTGCACACTCCCTGCACCCTGGTGCCACCATGCCTCTCCATCTGCTACTTCAGATCCCACGTAACTTGGTTAGTTCACAGGATAGATTGAGGACTCTGGCTCTTTCTATTTACTTCCCAGCAGTGATAATCACGTAACAGTTTTAGCTGGTGGAGCTAAAATTATGTTGTTTTTCCTCCTAAAGTCTTTACTTCAGGTATTACATTTTTTTTAATTTACTTTTTATGTTTTTGCTAATATAATATCAGAGGCTACAGAAGAAAATTGTGAAAGTGTGGCTGATGCACTTAGGAGACAGGAGCCTAAAAAGAGCATGGAGGAGACCTGTGACTAAAAGCTCAAGAATAAAATTCTAAAGAAAATGTTTGGTGTTCTTAAATAAGTAATATGTTTGAATTAAGTTGATGGAAATATGGCAACAGTAGTGAAATAGATAAGACAACATTTTATGGTGATAAGTGTTTTAACCTGTTAACCAGGGAGTTCCCTTTTTAATGACACAACCTGTAATGGGCGCGCACTCTTTCACTAGGACGTAATTTCATGTTTTCTTTTTATTTATTTATACTTAATGAAAATAAACGGAAAAAATATATATATTTTTTCATTTATTTATATATAAAGCACAAAGGAAAATACAAAATTACAAAAAAATAGAAAAGAATACCGACAAAAATAAATGGACACGTCTAATTAAAAAAATTATAAATTTTACAAACAATGATAAAGATTACAAAAAATAGCCGAAACTGGTTTGGCTCACTGGATAGAGTGTCGGCCTTTGGACCTAAAGGTCCCGGGCTCGATTCTGGTCAAGGGCATGTACCTTGGTTGCCGGCACGTCCCCAGTGGGGGGGGGAAGGGGTGCAAGAGGCAGCTGATCGATGTTTCTCTCTCATCTCATCGATATTTCTAACTCTCTGTCCCTCCCCTTTCCTTCCTCTCTGTAAAAAATTAATAAAATATTTAAAAAAAGTATTACAAAAAATATATATATTTCAAGGACGTATTCATACATCCTACCGGTTCCCGATATTGTTTACGTTTGACTTATTTATAGGTCCCGCTCGGTTAACAGGTTAAAAATGTGTGTTTTCATTGATAAGCCTTTTCCATGAGTATTTAAGATAGTTTTACAGAGTTACAGTACAGAGAATAGCAGCCTCTATTCTTTATTTGTAGCTTTTCTAACATGTATCGAGGGTCTGTATTTGCTTTCATTTTCCGGCACCCTGTGAGTTGCTCAGCTCACACAAATGAGCTATAAAAAGTGGTTGATCTATTTTTAAAAAAATCAAGTTAAAAAAATAATCTTTGGGAGGAAAGGAGAGAGACAGATAAAGATCAACATGAGAGAGAAACATCGATCTGTTGCCTCCTGTATGTGCCCTAATCCCTCTTGCTATTAAGATGGAGGTGTCTGGCAATTTATAAATTATTCTGCTAGTGGTTATAATGTTTGTCAGGGAACATGTGCCCTGTATTCCTCCGAGATTATGCAATGCCAGAATCAAAAGAAATAAATGAAAATTAACAATAAAGAAAAAAAAATTATATAGGGAAAGGAAATATGATAACTATAGTTAATATGACTTTTCTATAATATGAGTTTTAATGTGTTGCAGGGATTAACATCTCAGTGCACACATTAAGCCCATATGGTAACTTTACAGTGCTCAGTGTTCATATAATATTAACTGAGTACATGAATTCTTGGTGAAGGTGTGACTCAACTATGTCTTAATAAATGGCCTCTTTTTACTGCCTTGACCATAATTTGTCATGATATTACATTACATACTTGCAAAGGTTTCTTGAGCTTATTCTTTAAAATAATTATAATTTAAAAGTATAGTACCTTTCCATATATCAATTTTGAAATGATGGGTGTTATCTCTACATATAGTATGTCAGCTTCTCGAGTATTATAGCACACACTGACATGTCTGTAAATTGTTAAACCTTTAGGAATAAATGAATGAATAAATGTGTATGTTAACTTTCCACTGCCTCGCAGATCATGAACCGTTTGGTGTTGTCTGGTGTGCAACCCTCTATGATTTTAGCACGGATTAGAGTTCACAGGATACTTGCCACAGGAGTGCTTCTCTTTCCTTAACTGAAACGTCTACTAGTGGCAGTTGGTGGATATACGTAAAACTTCTTGAAAGCGTGCTTTTGGTATTTCTAACCCAGACGTGAAGGTAGTCAAAATTGGCTCCCAACACTATTCCCAACCTTGAGGCAAAAGTTCTTCTGGGGGGTAGAAGGGGCCAGGGCAAGGCAGGTGGATGTGACTGACTTCTTATCTCTTGAGATTTAGAGTCAGTTGTACCGGTATAAATTGAACTTAATTTACTTTTGTGTGCCAATCCAGACCACCATGGAATAATTGTTCTCAGTAATCTCACAATAACCTGAATTTTGGTGATCAATTTATAGGATTGTAGCAAGTTTTATATTCAGAATTTGGATCTCTGGCTTTATTACTGAGAATCCTTGAAGTTATGCATGGCCAAGTATATGCCCTTAGGTACCCAGGTGCCACAGAAACCCTTACATTATAGTAATCTGTCCAGGAAAGTGATAAGAAACTCATTTTAGTCATTCTGATTCGCAGGTATCAACATGGACTAAAGGATGACTACTTCAATAGAACTAAACTGGTTGAAGAGGACAGGAAGAATAAAGGTGATTCTTGGGGAGAAGAAAGCTGCATTTTTAAATTTCTGACATAGGTTATTAGCTCCCTAAATTGGGCCTGTTATAAATTTAAATATATAAATATATTTGTGTGTGTGTGTGTGTGTGTGTGCGCGCACATATACATATATACACACACATATACATATATACACACATACACTCACATACAAATATATATATAGCTTACATTTATTGTTACTACAAAATTAACCATTATTTTGTTCTTTTAATTTTACATGCCAAAAATGACCTTAACCTGAGAAGAAGTAGGATAATCAGGAGGTTTTTCTTCCCCAATTTACTTTTTTTTCTCCCCTTTAGCCAAGACCTGCTTGTTACCTATATTTATGTGCCTGTTTTTTGTTGTTATTGTTTTGTTTTTATTTGTTAAGATCCCACATATTGTATAAGTTAAACCATAGGATATTTGTGTTTCTCTGTGACTTACTTCACCATAAAACCCTCTAGGTTCATCCATGTTGTCAGAGATGGCAAGATTTTATTCATTTCTATGGCTGAGTAATATACCACATCTTCTTTATCCATATATCCATCTGTTGATGGTAGTCTAGGTTGCTTACAAATCTAGTCTGTTACTAGTAATGCTGCAGTGAATATAGGGGTGCATTTATTTGTCTTTTCAAGTTAGTGTGTTGTTGTTTTTTACATATACCGAGAAGTAGAATTATTAGATTATATGGCTGCTCTTACTATTTATTTATTTTTGCGGGGAGTAATTCTACACTGTTATTCCATAGTGGCTGCATCAAACTGCATTCCCACCAACAGTGTATGCGGGTTCCCTTTTTTCCACATCTTGGCCAGCACTTATTATTTATCGATTTATTGATGGTAGCCATTCTGACAAATGGGAGGTGATATCTCATTATGGTTTTTAATCATGAGAGACTTCATTTTTATTTATGGAAAATTTTATCTTCTCCATTCCCTGGTTCCTTTTTTTTAATTCTTTTAATATATTTTTACTGATTTCAAAGAGGAAGGAAAGAAGGAGAGAGAGAGAGAGAAACATCAATGATGAGAGAGAATCATTGATTGTCTGCATCCTGCACGCAGCCCACTGGGGATCGAGCCTGCAACCAGACATGTGCCCTTGACTGGTATGGAACCTGGGACCCTTCAGTCTCCAGGCAGATGCTCCATCCACCAAGCCAAACTGGCTAGGGCCATGGTTGGCAAACTGCAGCTCGTGAGCCACATGCTGCTCTTTGGCCCCTTGAGTGTGGCTCTTCCACAAAATACCACGGCCTGGGCGAGTCCATTTTGAAGAAGTGGTGTTAGAAGAAGTTTAAGTGTATAAATTTAGCTCTCAAAAGAAATTTCAATCGTCTTACTGTTGATATTTGGCTCTGTTGACTAATGAGTTTGCTGACTACTGGGCTAGGGCATATTTGTAATATATTTTTATGCCTCATGGTATTTAATTTATTTATATATATATATATATATATATATATATATATATATATATGTGTGTGTGTGTGTGTGTGTGTGTGTGTGTGTATATATATCCAATACATACATATATATATATATATATATATATATATATATATATATATCATTGACCTACAGAGAGAAAGGGAGAGGTGGAGAGGAATAGAAAGTACAAACATCAATGAGAGAGAAATATCGATCAGCTGACTCCTGCACGCCCCCCCACTGGTACATACCCTTGACTGGAATTGAACCCAGGACCCCCCAATCCTTAGGCCGACACTCCATCCACTGAGCCAAACTGGTTAGGGCACCTCATGGTATTTTTACCTGAGGTAACTTCCTAAACTGTTTTATAACTAACCCAGGAGTAGCAAAGTTGAATAATTTTTCAATTTCTTGAAAGTTTACATTTCAGTATATTTCTAGAAACTTGCCTATGAAAAGAAGTTGAACTTAAAGTGGAAATTTCAAAGGACTTTTTGGAATAAACCAGAGCTGGGTACTTGATAAAGACCCATAAGGACGCCTAGTCTCTTGTGGAGACTAGATTAATATTTCTTTAAGAATTAGTACCATCGTGTAGTCAGATAATTTTTTTATGATGTATCTGCATAGACTCATATTAAATGAAGTGGAAATAATGAAATAGCGACAAAATCACAAGACAAATCTTTGTATTTACAGAAATTCAGATCTTTGGGCATGAGGGTCTGTTGGGACTGGTTAGTATGTGTAATGGAAGGAAGTTCACCACATACATAACCATTAAGACTTCCCATCACCTATTGGAAAATAGGGCTTATTTCTTGCTTTCCCTACTGGGTTTTTACTCTGACACCTGCTCTTTTAGATGATGAAATAACAGTCATTAGATCTGACATTGTCCGTAAATTCTTAAATGAGTTTTTATTGACTAGAAAAACATGATTTTACTTGGTTGGCTTTCTCTTTCAGAAGATGCTATTCTTTTGCAAGAGCCACCCTTGGCTGACAATTCAAAACAGGAAGAAGTTTTGAATGATTCTGCAACCAGGGTAAAAGAACTTGAGGTAATTGCTAGGCCTATTGGTTTTTGAAGTCGATGTTAGCAGTATATGAAATTTTAATTTCAGTCATACATTATTTAGCTTGATGTGTTTAGACTGTTTATTTTATGACTAAGAAGGTGATGTCCCAATTTAAGTTAATTTAATAGTTTTTCCTTTCTCTCTTAGTCTCATAGGGAAGCATGGGAAATATGTCCTTTGGGTCCTGGAGTCCTACTTTATCTGTGTCTCTCCCTTCCTGCTTGTGTACCTCAAACAAGTTCCTTAAACATGCATGATTGAGGTTCTATGGTGAGCTAACATGTGCTTGCTTAGCCCAGAGCAGGTGGCCAGTGCTTTTAGTTTCTTCTTCAGTCTCTTCTTCCTTCCATCAGCAGAAAGTGAACATTCCTGTCATTACATCAGGATCTTACAGGTTAAAACAGAATGAGATGCGTTTTTCACATGCCACTTTATTTTCCTTCTGTTCATCACATGTGCTCTCTGAAGGTTAGAGCTGGAACTTGATATACCTGGATATATCCTGCACATAAAATGTATTTTGGCAGCTGTAATGACCTATTTATTTGAGAACATTGTAGACTTTTGTATGTAAACATGAGATGTGTATAAAAAAGGAAAGTACCACAGCATGTTTGTGATAACTCAGCTTTTCATATTTAAAAACATTGCTGTTGGGACTTTAGTTGTATCTGGAAAACAGGTAACAAACTTAAACAGAAGCACTTGCTTTGTAGGCCAGGATTCTGTATAAGTATAAGGTTGGATGAACTTACCCCGCCCCCTCCAGGGCAAAATACGAGGTCCTTGTTGGAATCGGGCTCTTACTACTTCAGAGAATGAGTCTCTGTCCAGTGATCTTACTTATATTATGACTCCCCTCTTATAGCAGACTGCCAGTTTTTATGTACTGAAGCTATACTTCAGTAACTGTTTAAATGCACTTTTTTTTTCTTTTTTTCAATTCCAGCTTGAGCTTGAATCTCTCAAGGCCCAGTTCTTGGAAATAACCAATCAAAACCACCTGCTGAATGAAAAGATGAAAGAGATGAGTGACTATTCACTTCTAAAAGAAGAGAAATTAGAGCTTCACGCTCAAAATAAATTACTTGAACAACAAGTGGAAGAGAGCAGAAATGAAAACTTCTATCTCTTAAACTGTATGCCTTTTTCCTGGTTTACTTGTATTTGTAATTCATGAAACTATGCTTTGTACTTGTAAGGAAGGCTTCAATCAGGAAAATTTTATGGAATTAAGATTTTCAATTTGAAGTTACTTCCTTTTTGCTTGCTGTTGTATATTATTTGTGTCACTAAGAAGTAGTTTTAAACTACTAATCTGCCGCTCTGGATTGTACAAATCTCCCCTCACCCTCTGCTGCTCAGGTTTGGCCAATGAGGAAGAGGAATGAGAGAGTGAGGCTGGGGTTGTTATTCCCTCTCCATCATTGTACCCTCACCTCCACTGAGTATATTGGCCGTGGGCTGGCCCAATGCTTACAGGATGATCTCTCACCATTGCTCTGTGCTTGTGCCAGATCTTTCTCTCCCAATTTTTGGAATTCTTCTCTCCCTGATCTTCTGGCCAGGGGTGGGGACTGTCCTGCCCATAGGCCATAGAAGACCCATAAAATCTTTTGGTCTGGCCCTGCCAAAGCTTTAGGGGTGAATTAATTAAATGTTTGATCAAATATAGAGACTAATTTTTAAGTTGATAATTTTGTATGATGTTATAATCATTTGGCCCTTGCAGAGAAAAGGTTCTCCACTCCTACTGTGGGCTCAAGGAGTTAACAACATGGCCCCATTACTAGCCCAAAGAACTACACCACCGTTAGTGACTAAACGACATGAATCACCCTTTAGAACAGTGGTTTTCAACCTTTCTAATACCTCAACCCTTTAATATATTTAGTTCCTCATGTTGTGGTGACCCCCAAGCGTAATATTATTTTTGTTGCTACTTCATAACTAATTTTGCCACTGCTTTGAATCGTAATGTAAATATCCGATGGTCTTAGGTGACCCTGCTAGCGGTTCTCAACCAGTGGATTGTGATTCACAGGTTGAGAACCACTGCTGTAGAGCCTAAGACCATCGGAAGGTACAGTTATGAAGTAGCAATGAAATAATGTTATGGTTGGGGGTCACCACAACATGAGGAACTGTATTAAAGGGTCACGGCATTAGAAAGGTTGAGAACAACTGCTTCAAAGGGTTCTGCAGTGACTGAAATGGTGGAACTCCATCTGATGCCTGCTTCAACCCCTAGTGTTGCTGACTGGTGCACAGATCAGCTTAGATCTAGGGGTAGTTAGATTTTGGTAGAGGGCTACACTTTCAGGTCAATTAGAGGGTTAGAAAAAAAATTATTCTTAACTTGGATTAGAAAGAGTAGTGAATTTTGTATTTGCATGCATTAAGTTCTTCTGAAATTTGTGCTCTTAGTCCTTTAATATGAGATTAATAATTACAAAGAAAAGAAAGAACAATTTAAAATATCTTTAGCTGCTTTTGTTAAGTGAAATGAAAACACTTACTGTTGATAATCACCAGGCTTTTTTACCTTCTCAGGTATAGCTCAGTTATCTCCTGCACTGGTAAATTTGCAGAAACAGTTGAAGAAAGTGGAAGCTACTATCGTGTTGGGGCATAAGAAGTTTGAAACTCACAAGGAGGCTCTGCATAGACAGCTGCAAAGTGAAGTGAGTACTGATCTGTATTTGATCAAGTGTTAGTCTGGTCCACTGTGTACACATGTAAGCTTGGTATATGTCATACCAATGTAAATCAGATTGGATTTAACATCAAAAATTATTTCCTCACTATTCTTAGATAACCTTTTCACCTGAGAAATGCTTGAGTGATGATATAACTCTGTTCATAACAGTAATAAAATCCCAAGGAAAGCAAACTCATAAGTAAAATTGTCCCAGTTTCGATTGTGCCCTTTAGTAGTGTCTTGATTCTTGCTCTATAACTTAGAACTGTTGACCCTCTGGTATCTGCCTCATGCCTTACAGAGCTGTTCTGTGAGATAAGTGCAAAGGGCGGTGGCAAACTTGATTGTGTGCTCTGTTGTTTCCTACGGACCTGTGGGCTACAGACATAAAGCTGCGTGGAATGGGCAAAACGGAAAAGAGAATAAACCCGATAAAAGTCTTGTTCCTTTTGAAGTGACCTGGGATTTCTTTTACATTGATTTCTTTCCCTCCTTTAAATTTTTTTTTAGATTGAGAATGCAAAGCTGAAGGCCCAGATATTAGATTATGATGCCTCTGTAAAGAGATTAACTATACAGGTGGCTGATTTAAAATTGTGCCTGAAAAATGTATATGTAAAACTTCTGGTATATATGAAAATGTAATGATTCTTATTGAAATTTGAGTAATTCTCGTGGTAGGGGAAAAGCCATAGAAATGTCATCTTAGAAGTAAAAACTCTGTCCATTTCAGAAATACCAACCAGTCATCAGCTAACGTGACTTGCTTTTATAGGTTCCTGTGGCTTGGGAGAGCCTCAAACCCCAAATAAGAAAGCTATGATGGCACAGAGGTCCCCAAATTCATGGATCTTGGTTTTACTTTTATATTTGTTATCTTGATAATAAGAGCAATCTGACCCTTTAGGGGCTTTACCTGTTCCTTGAGAGATGAGTAAAATATGTGAGAAGCAGAGTGACTTATGTCACACTAGAGGCCTGGTGCATGAATTACTGTATGGGTGGGGGTCCCTTGGTTTTACCCGTGGAGATTGGGCTGAAACTGGCAGTCCATCACTACTGCTACTGCCTACTGCTCACACTCATCCTGACCCTGCTGTGCCTGCCGCAGGCTCGTGCTCAGTTAGTCCTGATCAGGAGAGGCTTGTCTGCTGTAGGCTGCTCACCTGCATCTGGTGCCTGTCCCAAAAGGATTTGGGGCAGGGGTGCAGGATGCGACTGGCACTCCAGGCAGGTAGTGGGACACCCTTGCCTCATCGGGATCTAGATTTATCCCTGATGTTTGTGCAGATTGACAAGATTTCTTCATTGTGTAATATTTAGGGAGGGGAAGCGGCTGGGCTGTGGTGCCTGAGGCCAACTTCCAAGAGGCCAGTGACGCTGTGCTGTGCTGGTCCACTGATGCCTGACTTTGTTCTCCAGAGATTGGATCTGCAGAACTATTGAGGGAGTGAGTGGCTGCTGCTGCTGGCTGGTTGGCCTCCGAGATAGGTCAGTCAGCTGCTGCTGGCTGGTTGGCCTCCGGGATAAGTCAGTCAGCTGAGTGGGAGTGGATGCACAACCGGGGGCAGCTCCTGTGTTGAGTGTCTGCACCATGATGATCAGTGCATGCCATAGTGATTGGTAGACCTGTTAGGCTTTCAGATAGATAGATAGATAGATAGATAGATAGATAGATAGATAGATAATCACATTGATTATATATAATATTTATGTTTTAAGCACCTCAATTTTTAAGTCATTAATTAACCTTGGATACATTTAATGTCTTTGTAATAATCATTATAATTACCTGGTTATTAACAGGAAAGGAGTAAAGGGAAGATTAGATAATAGAGACATGCCATTTATACAGCTTTCCCAGGGAGTTGCAGTTAATTGTCTCCAAGTTTATTCCCTGAAGATCACTGTGAGAAGGCAATAGACTATAAACACAAGCTCAGTAAGGTCTTCATGATGCTTACATGTCAGTCAAACCTGGGAACAAGTTAGTAGCCAGAAATAGGCATGCTAGTGCAAATATAGGAATATTTAATATTTAAGCTCCTGAACAAAGAAGCCCCTCTCTCTTACTTGCTCAGATTCCCAGCTTATGGTGTTCTTAACTCCTTTTTCTTCACACAATGTGCTGATGGACCAAACGTAGCCTGATGCTAAATTGTATACTGACCCACCATAGAATGGACACTCTGGATACTGGCCCTACTTTTTTGATTCTCCTGGACCCCATCTGCACCCTTTTCAGGACTAGGTTAAGGGATATTGAACTGTGCAAATCAAAAAATATAATTACATGCCAATAAAATCCATTCATTCTACCGTGTGGGAGTCTTAGAAAAGTCTTTTTCTGGTGATATTGCAAGAGTTACCCACTTGCACTAATGTTGGGGAAATTTACCCAGTGATTTTTCCAGCTACACTTGGATTTTAGTTTCCTCATTGCAACGGGGATATGAATACCTTCTTTGTCATGGTTGAAGAAGGCAAAATGAGATGGATCTCAATTGAGTGGAACACATCAGATACTCAGAAGTATTACTGCTATCATGTTACTTCATGTGTTCCTTGAGGATGCATACTATCTGCCCCTTCCTGCTTCAGAACAAGTGTACTGAAGCTGAGGTACAAAGCTCAAAAGGAAGTTTCTTTGTGTTAGCAGTTGAACTGGTTTCCAAATTTCCTGTTCCCGAGCCTCCCTAAGTTCCCCCATTTGTGCTCTCTCCTCCTCAGTTCCAATCCCATCTTCTACACTAGTTTTACTTTTATTTCTTGATTCCTTCCTGTTCCTTATTTTTCTCTCAAGTCTATTTGTCAAACTGCCCTCAGCTCTGAAATACAGTGGTCTTGAATGATGAAAAATAGTTTAGGATGGAACCCTTTCAAACACAGGCATTGCCCTTGAGGCATTGCTGGAGAGGAATAGTGACAATATTGGCTGTGCATGTTTTGGTTTTGCTTAGGATGCCCAAGCATCTGTACACCTCCCTACCTGTATGACCCAGCCTCAGCTCTCCAGTTGTAATGTGGGAGGAGCAGAGTTGTTAGCCTTTTGTGGTTGAAGATCCTCACGCCCTTATCTGAAAATTAGAGGCCCAATGCATGAAATTTGTGCAAAGGGCTCAGTCCTTGCAGCTGCGATTGTTTGCCTCAACCCTCCTAGCCATAGCTTCTTCCAGAAGGTTGTCCAAAGAATGCCTAGAAGGTTGTTTGGTTGTCTGGTCTAATTAACACATATGGTTATTTCATTTTATTTTATTACAGACTAGAAGCCTGGTGCATGAAATACCTGCATTCGGGGAGCGGGTCTCCACAGTGCTGAATCCCTGCAGTCGAACGCCCCAAAGAGGTAGGTCCCTCCCACCCATTCGGGGCTCCTCGATGGCTTGTCCCAAAGAGATAGGCTAGAGCCAGGGGCCCCACATCCATGGTGTGCAGGGCCACAGGACCTCCAATGCTGGAGGCTAAGACCAGTAGGTTATAATAAATGTGAGAAGTATGCCAGAAGGCTGATGGGCTTTGATATTCAGCAGGGCTGAAAATCTGCTCATTACCTATTGCTTGTTGAATGGCTGAAAGCAATTCCCCTAACCTGATAATCTTTTACTATTTACCAAACCTTATCTTGAATATGTGTGTTTGCTTTGCTAAAGGGAAAAAATGTGTGAATAAAAAGTCGTAGGTCCAGAGATAATGGTGAACCACTCCACTAGAGAGCTAGTTTTTGTCTGGCTTTCCTCCATGCCTTCTAAATTTATATTTCTTGATTAGTGTACTATTTATGCTTCAGCTCCTTCTCCAAATTCCTGAACCCTTGGTGCGAAAAGACTGCTGCACCCCAGGCTTGTCACATGGGGCCCCCAGGCTCCACCTTGTACACACAGCCTCAAGTCCCCACCCATCTGTGTGTGCATGCTGCACTAGTAGACTCCTGCTGATGGATTATGAGGGTGTGACGACCACATAGGCTTTTATTGGTATAGGTAGATTGGGCCCTATACTGGTTTTGCCACAACCCTGGGGATTCTGGGTCAGCATTCTTTAGTGAATCATGTTTGCAGTCAAATATGTGACTATCCATGCTGAGTAGAATAAATAAAAGTAATGAATGGGTTTGCATCAGTTCAGGTCAAGTTTATCAACAAAGTGAATTTAGGTGTGCCTAGACTTTGTTATCAAATAAATTATGAATATGTTTTCAGTTCTCAAGAGCTTTTTTGAGTTTAAGATTGTGGATCATGGATTATGAAGTAATATCATGCATTAAGAAGGAAGGCCTAGCTTTGGCTGGCTCTGTTCAATTGTTAGAGCAATGGCGTGCAGCCAAAAAGGTGGAAGGCTCCATTTTCTGTCAAGCGTATATGCCTCAGTTGTGGGTTTGCTCACCATCCCTGGTTTGTGGTGCATGTGGGAGGCACCAGTTGAGGTGTCTCTCATATTGATGTTTCTCTTCCCTCTCCCTGTCCCTCTACTTTCCCTTTCACTCTTCAATGGAAAATATATCTTTGAATGAGGATTGAAAAAAGGCCTAAAAGCAAAGTCTATGAAGTTATAACTGGTACATAAATGCTCTAAATAAATGCTAATAAGTAATTAGAATTATTGTGGCTTCATAAATTACTTAGTGTGCATGTTTGCTCTTATTACTACATCCTTTCATTTATTTTTTAAATTCTCAAGCATACTTGAATTTTTTTCTCTGCTTATTAGTCACATTATCTTTGTGTAGTCTGCAGCTCTGGAAAACGAAGTCTACTACAATCCAAAGCCATCTCTATTCCATCGTTCTGGCAATGGATTTACGATGTCTCCTAATGGTGAAACAAGCAGGGATTTCTTGAAAAATCTTCTTAAACAGGAAAAGCTGATGGCAGACACAGTTACACCAAGGATCATAAATTATCCAGATACAAGTACCGTTGGTTGCTCCCTGTTTCTTACCTTGCATTTGTAACCACACCAAGGCAAGAATGAAAGAGCTAGAGCAAGAGATTGATTACTTAGAAAAAGCTTTCTTAGATTACTATCAGAGAATTAGTCAGTACTCTCTCTATTGCTAGAAGCCCACTAGCATTGAAGAGCCTGCCTCCCCACATTTTCAAGAAACTCTTGAGCATCGTTTCAGATTCCTCAGAAAGATGTACTTTTGAGAAAGAAGGCAGGATGGCAGAAGTGCTGGGCAGTGCACGCTCACAGCTCTGCACAGGCTCTGACAGATGCCTCTCTTTCACTCCCCTTGCTAAATGAAGCCTTGATGATGAAATGTTTCTGGAAGGTAAGCTACTGCAGAAAAGTTTTCAGGTCTTGCATGGTCCTCTCATCTGAGTAAGAGTGAGAGAGCCCTAAATAGCAAGAAGGCGGAAAAAGCCTGTGCTTGCTGGGCCTAGGAAGTCTTTAGCCTGAGTAGGTTTGTCCTTACTGAGCCTATGGTTGCCTGCTTATCAGAGACTTCTCCTCTGTCGCATAAGGTTGTGGTAGGCAACGGGATAGAGCAACTTCTGCCATTTTGCTAGGCTTACAGATGTGTTCAGAGAATTACAGTCAATGTCTTTGCCCTTACTACTGATTAGTTTTATTAATCCTATGAGTGATATCATGGCAACAAGCAACAATGAAAAGAAGAAAAGAACAATCCAAAATCTATGGTATACAGTGAAAGCAGTTTTGAGAGGGAAGTTCATAGCTCTACAAGCCTACCCCCAAAAAACAAACAATGGTTGTAAGTTATCTAACCCTACAACCCCAAAGAGTTATAGAAAGAGAACAACAAGAAAAGCCGAGTGTAAGCAGAAAAAAGGAAATAGTAAATATCAGAGTGGAGATAAATGACAGAGACCAAAAACACAATACAAAATATTAAAACAAAGAGTTGGTTTTTTTTGAAAGGATAAACAAGATTGATGAACCTGTAGCCAGGCTCGTCAAGAAGCAAACAGAAGACCGAAATAAACAAAATCAGAAATGAAGGGAGAAATAACAGACTCTACAGAAATACAAAGGATTGTTACAAAAATACTATGAATAACTCTATTCCAACAAACTGGACAACCTGGAGTAAATAGACATATTCACAGAAAAATACAACCTTCCTAACTCAATCAGGAAGAATCTAAACACCTCAGTAGGCCAATAACTTTGGAAGAAATTGAAGCAGTCATCAAAAATCTTCCAGCAAATAAAAGCTCAGGGCCAGACAGCTTCACAGGGGAGTTATATCAAACATTCAAGGGAGAACTAAAACCTATCCTCCTTAGACTATTCCAAAAAATTGAGGAGGTAGGAGCACTTCCAAGTTTTTCTACAAAGACAGCACTAACCTAATACCAAAACCAGATAAAGACAACACAATGAAAGAGAATTAATTATAGGCCAGTATCCCTGATGAACATACAATAGATGCCAAAATTCTCAACAAAATTCTAGCAAGTCGGCTCCAGCAGTACATCAGAAAGATCATACACCATGACCAAGTAGGATTTATCCCAGGAATGCAAGGATGGTTCAATATCCACGAGTCAATAAGTGTCATACATCACATAAATTGAGAGGTAAAAATCACACAATCATATCAATTGATGCAGAAAAAGCATTTGACATAATCAAACACCTTTTCCTGATAAAAACTCCCAGCAAGGTGAAAATAGGATCATATCTCAACATAATAAAAGCCATATATGAGAAACCCACAACCAACATCATATTCAATGGGCAAAAACTTAAAACCATTTTTCCTAAGAACAGGAATAAGACAGGGATGTCCACTCTCACTACTCCTGTTTGACACAGTACTGGAAGCATTAGCCATTGAGATTAGACAGGAAGAAGAAATAAAAAGTATCTAAATTGGAAAAGAAGTAAAACTGCCCTTGTTTGTAGATGACATGATAATGTACATAAAAAACCCGAAAGACATAAAAAAACCACAACTAATAGTCTTAAAAAATGAACTCAGCAATGTAGCAGGATACAAAATTAACGCCAAGAAATCTCTGGCCTTTCTATACACCAATTGTGAACTTAAAGACTAAAAAAGCAATCCCATTTACCATCACACCAAAAATTTAAGATATCTAGGAATAAACCTAACTGAGGAGGTAAAAGACCTATACGTGGAAAACTATAAGACACTGAAAAAAGTGATATAGGAAGATGTAAACAGATGAAAGAACATGCCATGTTCATGGATTGGTAAAATCAACATCATTAAAATGTTTATACTACCTAAAGCAATCTATAGATTCAGTGCACTCACTCCCTATTAAAATATCAGTGGCATATTTCACAGAGCTACAATGGACTTTCCAAAAATTCATCAGGAAATTTTTTTAAAAGACCTATAATAGCTGCAGCAATCCTGAGAAAGAAGAACAAAGTAGATGGGATCTCAAGACCAGACTTCAAGTGTATTACAAAGCTACTGTTCTTAAAACAGTCTGGTACTGGCACAAGATCAGATACATAGACCAATGGAATAGAATAAAGAACCCAGAAATCAACCCAAAACACTATGCTTAATTAATATTTGACAGAGGAGGCATGAACATACAATGGAGTGAAGACAGTCTCTTCAACAAATACTATTGGGAAAATTGGACAGAAACATGCAAAAAAATGAAATTAGACCACCAACTTACACTGTACATAAAAATAAACTCAATATGGTTAAAGGACTTA
Source organism: Pipistrellus kuhlii (assembly GCF_014108245.1). NCBI lineage: Eukaryota > Metazoa > Chordata > Mammalia > Chiroptera > Vespertilionidae > Pipistrellus > Pipistrellus kuhlii. The sequence goes on from NW_023425604.1 coordinate 165,782, forward strand.
ACATAAGATAGGACACCATAGAGGAGAAACCAAGATGGCGGCATAGGGTAGACACCCGAATGCAGCCTACAACAACAAATTTGAATTTAGAACTGAAAAACAGGGGAGGCATTGCCCAGAAGCGCCAGACGGCTGGCTGAGAGGAGGCTCTGCCATCTGGGAAGGAGAGAGAAGGCACGCTGAACCTCAGGAACTGTGAAGGTATGGAGAACTGTGTGCACGAAAAGGCGCTGGCTTAATCCCGGTGCGGAGAGGAAGGGCCTGTCCGAGATTGCTGCTGGCTTACTCCCTGCACGCAGAGAGGGCGGGCCCGGCTGAGTTCGCTACTGGCTTACTCCTGGCGCGGAGAGGGCGGACAGCTAACGCGCAACTGGCTTTCTTGTTCGAGAGGAAAACAGAATCACCCTATTGCTCTGATAAACGGCCCCAGACAGGGAGAGGCCAGACTGTTAGGCAGTGGGCAGAGATCTCTTGGAGGTGTGTGAAGCCAGAGGCCATTACTGCAGGACTTGGGGAGGAGCCGAAGGGAAAACGAAGTTTGTCTGCATCAACCCGAGACTCCGCCCTACCTGTGGCTGAGCACAGAAGCTCTCCCAGAGGCTGGCTTTCTCTAAGGAGGGACTTGCAGGAATCCAAAGCTTGTCTGCGCCTTTACCAAAGAGGTGCGCGCGCCTGCAACCAATCTTCCAAAACTCTCCACGAACAGGACTTTTCTAAGGCGACACTGACAGGGAACCAAAGATTGTCTGCGCCACCCCGAGACCCCGCCCTATTCAAGCAGAGTACGGAAACCCTCCTAGCTGAGACACTGTTGATCCTCACAGCCAATTGGCTTGGAGATCAACGCTTCCCAGTGATACCAACAATAAGCAAGGCTTAACAACAAGACTGCACACACAGCCCACAAAGGGCTACACCAAGACTATCCACTGCAGGTAACTGGGAAGGCTGTGCTACTGGGCTCTACCAGAACACCTAGCACACAAAGCTATTCCATCAAATCAGGGAAACAACTAAAATGCAGACAAGAAGGACACAAAGGAAGGAGATGGAGGAAAAGAAAAGATTGAACATTGAGTTCAAAACTACAGTTATAAGGTTATTCAACAATATCCTAAAAAAGGCCGATAAAATAAATGAGACCTATGAGGATATGAAAAGGGAGCAACTATAAATAATAAGGGATCAACAAGAAATGAAGAAAACATTGTCTGAAATAAAAAATATACAAAGTCCTAAAAACAGACTGGAAGATCGCAAGAATCAAGACAAAGATTTAGAACACAAAGAGCCAGAGGACACTCCTCTACAGAAGGGAGAAGATAAGAGAGTCCAGAAAGTTGAAGATAGTGTAAGAAACCTCTGAGACAATTTGAAGCGAACCAACATCAGAATTATGGGGATTCCAGAAGAGAGAGAGCAAGATACCGAAAGAGTACTAGAAGAAATAGTGACAGAAAACTTCCCCCACCTGGGGAAAGAAATAGACTTACAAGTCCAGGAAGCCCGCAGAACCCCAAACAAAAGGAATCCAAGGAGGACCACACCAAGACATATCATAATTAAAATTCCAAGAGCAAAAGACAAAGAGAATACTAAAAGCAGCAAGAGAAAAGCAGGTAGTGACCTATAAAGGAGCACCCATACGATTGTCAGCTGATTTCTCAACAGAAACCATGCAGGCCAGACGGGAATGGCAAGAAATATTCAAGGTGATGAATAACAAGAACCTACAGCCAAAAATAATCTACCCAGCAAAGCTATCACTCAGAATCAAAGGACAGATAAAGAGCTTCACAAATAAAAAAAAGCTAAAAGAGTTCATCACCACCAAACCAGAATTATATGAAGGAGGTTATTTAGGAAGAGGAAGAAGATAAAGATAAAAATTATGATCAACAAATACGTAGCTATCAACAAGTGAATCTAAAAACCAAGGGAATTTAAAAATATGATGAACAATATTAACTGGTGAATATAATAGAATCAGAGGTATGGAAGGGGAGTGGACTGACGATTCTCAGGGAAAAGGGGAGTGGGGGTGCAGGAAGAGACTGAACAAAAACTGTGCACCTATGGATGAGGACAATGGGGGATGGGGAAAGGACAGAGGGTGCGGTGGGAACCTGGTGAAGGGGAGCAATTGAGGGGGGGAAGAGGATCACATTTGTAATAATCTGAACAATAAAGATTTATTTAAAAAAAAAAAAGATAGGACACCATAAAAACTCGAGAGGAATCTACAAGCAGCAAAACCTCAGACATATGCTGAAGCAATTTCTTCACCAATACTGCTGCTAGGGCAATGGAAGCTAAAGAGAAAATAAAAAGTTTTTGCACAGCTAAAGAAAATGTCAACAAAACAACAACAAAGCCCATTGTATGGGAGAACATATTTACCCATGTTATCACTTATAAAGGTTTAATCTTCAACATTTGCAGGGAACTCATACAACATAACCAAAGGAAGATAAATGATCCAATAAAAAATGGGCAACTGACTTAAATTCTTTTAGAAAGAAGACAGCAGGAGGTCCGAGAGACATATGAAAACACTAGAAGCCTGGTGCATGAAATTTGTGTATGGGGGTGGGGGGTTGCTCCCTCTCTAATCTGTAGGGACATCCTCTCAAAATCCAGGACTGCTGGCTCCCAATTGCTTGCCTGCTTGCAATCTTGATTGCCCCTAACTGCTTCTGCCTGCCAGCCTATCGCCCCCTAACCACTCCCATGACAAACTGACTGATGCCTAACTGCTCTCCTGACAGCCTGATTGCCCCTAAGTACCATCTCCTGCATGCCTGGTCACCCTTAACTGGACTCCCCTGCTTTCCTGATCACCCACAACTGCCCTCCCTTGCAGGCCTGGTCCCTCACAACTGCCTTCCCCTGCTGGCTATCTTGTGGTGGCCATCTTGTGTCCACTTGGGGGCAGGATCTTTGACTACATGGATCTGCTTGTAGATTCCTCTTGTGTGTTGGAGTAATGGTCAATCTGCATGTTACTCTTTATTAGATAAGATCCTCAAAGTCACAATTATCTGAGAGATGGAAATCAAAACAACAATGCAGTATCATCTCACACCTGTCAGAATGGCTATCATTCACAAAGCAGTAAATAAGTGCTGGTGAGGATGTGGATAAAAAGAAACACTTGTGCACTGCTGGTGAGAATGCAGACTGGTACAGACACTGTGGAGAACAGTATTAAGTTTCCTCAAAAAATTAAAAATGGAACTCCCATATGACCCAGTAATCCTTTTTCGAGGAATATACCCCAAGAAATTAGAAACACCATTCCTAAAGGATATATGCACCCCTATGTTCATAGCAGCACAATTTACAATAGCTAAGATTCGGAAACAGCCTAAATGCCCATCAGATGAGTGGATTAAAAATGATGATATAACTATACAATGGAATATTCTGCTGCTATAAAAGATAGGGATTCTTACCATTTGCAGCAGCCTGGATGGAACTGGAGAGCATTATGCTAAGTGAAATAAGCCAGGCAATGAAAGCAAAATACCACATGATCTCACTCATTTATAGAAAATAGAGAACATTATAACCTGATGAATAAAAAGATAGGCACAGAGTTCGTGAATCATGGCACAGACTGGCAGGTTACAGTGAGAAGGCTGGAAGTGTTGGGGAAAGGGGGAAGAGATCAACCCAAGGACTTGTATGCATGCATATAATGGACACAAGACACTGGTGGAGGGTTGCATGAGGGTGTATGTCAGGGGTAGTGGAGGCTTGGGGAATGTCAGTGGGCCATAAAAGGAAATATATGTACTACTATTTGTAATACTTTAAACAATAAAATAATTTTTTTAAAAAATGGTGTGAATCAATTATGCATCATACTCAACTATATTTGCAAAGATAATATTTCCCTCCCGCCCCTCAAATTAAACTTCTTAGGAACTCTGTTGTTTTTTTTGCTGTGTAATTTGTAATATTCTTGTCCTTGTACCATTTGCCCTTTAGGTCTAGGCCAATCTCATGATGCTTGTTCCAGTCCTTGTCCTGAAAGAATGCTCCAGCCTTTAGCAACTGAATCTAGGCACAGCCTTTCCATCCATTCAGTCTCAAACCTTTTGGAGCAGAAAGCTGAGTAAGTCACGCATTTTGATTGGCCCAGCCAAGTCTGGTTAGCTGCATGACCCTGACTTGTGTTGTGTTTTAAAGTAAAGCTCAAGATCACATGGGGTATAGAATTTGCAATCAGATTGTAAGATGATGTGTGATCTTCAGTAATCGTCTGAATTATTTGGGAAAAATTCCTTTTAGCAAATAAGTAACTTTTCCCTGTTTGCTAAACCTGATGTGTACACTGTACACCATTGCAGCAGTAAGCATTTCATAGTTCTGTGAATAGACTTGGGTTAGAAATAGAAAAGCAACATACAAATTCAATTTATTTTTAAACTTGAAGTAGTTTCACATATTTAAAAATTTTAAATCCTTCAAAATAAGTCACTTAAAAATATTTTGGCATATAGTCCAAACAAAATTGTATTTTGTCTATTGAGATAAGTACTGAATTGGTAGTGGGTTATAGAGTTTGATTGCTAAAGTAGAATGGAGTAGACGTATGTAGAAGCTGGATGGTGGTCACCCAGGCTGGGATTCAGGCACATGTGGTATTCCTGTCTGTGCCTGATCCATATGAAAGGCACTCTGACTCCTTAGGAACAATGGACATCTGTCTGCATATTGATTCTGCATAGTGTACAGAGTTGGAAATTGCCTCATGTGTTCATCGTGATTCTGATGCATATAATGTACATGCATTTATATCCCTCTCTCATGATAAAGCAAAGAGGAGAAATAGGACACCCAAGTGGGAATTAGGGCACTTGCGTGCACATGGGGCTAATAGTATCGCATATTCATCTGACTCATACTGATGCTGTGCAGAATTTGTTCTTTTCAAATGTTTTGTAGTTCTTGAAAAAACAATCGATATAAGCATTGAAAGTGCAACATTATTTCTTGTCAACAATATAGTACCTGCCTCACAGTAGTTCTGCAGAGTGCCTGAGCTAATGTCTTGATCACTTGGTATAATGCATGGAGCATGCCTAGTACAGGACAGCTTTCATTTTCAGTAAGCACAGTTGATTCTCTAGAGCCTTTTCTTGAGTCACAAAGGCTTTTCATGGTCCTGTGCTCTTGGTTTTACCTTATTACAACTTTACACTCATGAATTTATTCTTTCAACGCAGTCTTTATCAAACACAAAGTGAAGTTCAAGACAGAAATGAATTTTCAAATGTGGATGAGCTATCTTGTAAGGATAATGAGGAATTTGGATCATCTTTTGAACGTAAGTTCAAATACAAGTACCAATTTTTAACAGTTGAAAATGTAGAAAGCTAACTTTTGGTGAAATATATTTGTTGTTAAATCAAAGGCCTTACAATGTTCAACATTTGTATTTTGGGATAAAAACATAAATACAGATAAATAACTTTTTTATATCACAGATTTTGAAGGCTACATTTGAGTGTAATTTTTTTAAAAAAAATTTCAAGATAACTAGTAATTCAAACTTGGAAATAAGCTCACAAGTGAAACCTTAACTTAATTTACCAAGGATGGAATTGCTTCAGATTTAAAATACCTGACTTTTCTTTTTATGGAATATGAAGATGTTATATTATACAGATTCTGATGACTGCCTCAGATGTAGAAAACTCATTCTTAGTGAATGAATGGAGGTGAAAGTATATTAGCTTCCTTATATGGAAATTAGAGCCCTGGCTCTGGCTCTCTTAGATTGTTCTCTGAGAGCCTACTGAATAAGTATGAAATTAGGATATAGAAGTCAGCCAACTCTAAGGTTCTCTCTAGCCTAGGAAATCTTGATATTTGTCTATAATCTACTATGACCCGGTGCACAAAGCTCGTGCATATTATAAGGGGGTTGATTAGAGAAAATAATTCAATATTGCTATATGCCCTGTCTCTATAAATAGAAGTGTCAGAGAATAAATAAAATCAGTAAAATGTATATTAAAATCTTCCTTCTGTCAGAGGCTAGGGCAAGCTGCAGAACCCTGAGTTAAGTCCCCTCCCAACCACATGCCCTTTGAAATCATGCGAGACCCTGACCCAGCTGGCCTCACCCGTATTGGGCAAGATCCAGACCCAGCCAGCTCCACTCCTATGAAGCCTCGCTGGGTAGAGGGTGCAGCCTCAGGTCCCCTGGCACACCTTCAGGTCCCCTGCTGCTGGGTCGGGGGCATGGGGTGTGGCCTGAGGTCCCTGGTCGTCAATCCCTGCTGGGTGCGGGGGTGGGTGGGCATGTAACTTGAGGTCCCAGTCAAGTCCTGCTGGGCAAGAGGCGCAGCCTTAGGTCCTCTGTCCCAGTGCCACACAGCCTCCGGTTGCTGCTGAAAGCTTGTTATGACTCGTTATGGGGTGCAGCCATCTTCTGTTATTGGAATCCCACCTCTGCTGTGGGCGCAGCCATCTTGTGACAGCATGAGGGTTAGTTTGCATTTTATCTCTTAATAATATAGGGTTGTGTTGCCTTGTGAGCTTCATTGTCAAATCTGAAAGTACTATATTTTGAACAGTTAAATGAGATAAGCTTAGTAAAATTTGTAAATTCTTTTTTTAAATTCATATTTTATTTTATTTTTTTAATTTTATTTTTTTATTGATTATTTACAGAGAGGAAGGGAGAGAGATAGAGAGCCGGAAACGTCGATGAGAGAGAAACATCGACCAGCTGCCTCCTGCACAACTCCCACCAGGGATGTGCCCGCCACCAATGTACATGCCCCTGACCGGAATCGAACCCAGGACCTTTTCAGTCCGCAGACCGACGCTCTACCACTGAGCCAAACCAGTTTCGGCTATTTTTTATTTTTTTACATTTTTTTATTAAATTATTATCTGTGTACATATTTTAACATTGCGCCCCCCTCCCGTATACATCCTCCCTCCCCAGAGTTTTGTGTCCATTGGTTGTATTTATATGCATGCATACAAGTCCTTCGGTTGATCTATTATCTCCCCCAGATCTCCCTCCCCTCCCAGCTGTATAGAACATTATAGACTGATGAACCAAAAGATAGATATAGAGACAGTAAAACAACAAGCGGACTGTAAATTCTTTGCAACTAATTTTTTTCTTTTCATTTTTTATTAAGGTATTATATGTGTACATATCTTACAATTGCCCCTCCCCACCCTACTCCCATATATGCCCTCACTCCCTCCCCCCTCAGAGTTTTGTGTCCATTGGTTATGCTTATATGCATGCACACAAGTCTTTCTATCTTTCCACCTCTCCCTAATCTTCCCGCTGTAATTTGACATACTGTTTGATACTTGACTGTCTCTGTATCTTTTTGTTCAACAGTTTATAATTTTCTTTATTATCCATAAATGAGAGAGATCATGTGGTATTTTTCTTTCATTTGACTGGTTTATTTTACTTAGCATGATATTCTCCAATTCCATCCAGGTTGCTGCAAATGGTGAGAATTCGTTCTTTTTTTATAGCAGCATAGTATTCCATTGTGTAGATGTAGCATAGTTTTCTGATCCAGTCATCTGTGTGATATGGGAATTGCATTTTCAGATTTTTGAAGAAACTCCATACTGTTCTCTACATTGGCTGCACTAGTCTACATTCCCACCAGCAGTGCATGGAATGTTATTTTTTCTCCGCATCTTCCCCAACACTTGTTGTTTGATTTGTTGATGATAGCCATTCTGGCTGGGGTGAGATGGTACTGCATTGTCATTTTGATTTTCATCTCTTGGATAATTAGTGACTTTGAGCATGTTTTCATGTGTCTCTTGGCCTTCTGTCTTCTTTTGAAATGATTCTTTTTAGGCCCGTTGCCCATTTCTTATTGGATCATTTATCTTCCTTTTCTTAAGTTGGATAAGCTGCCTATAGATGTTGGAGATTAAATCTTTATCAGTGAGACATTTGCAAATATGTTCTCCCATATAGAGTCCTTTCTTGTTGTTTTGTTGATGGTTTCTTTTGCTGTGAAAAAACCGTTTTATTTTGATGTAGTCCCATTTGTTTATTTTCTCTTTAGCTTCCATTGCCAGTGAAGAAGTTCTTTTGGCATATGTCTCAGATTTTGCTGCTGTGGATGCCTCAAGTATTTTTATGGTTTCCTGTCCGATGTTTACATCCTGTATCCATTTGAGTTTATTTTTGTGTATGTTGTAAGTTGGTGATCTAGTTTCATTCTTTTACATGTATCTGTCCAATTTTCCCAACACTATTTATTGAAGAGACTGTCTTGATTCCATTGTATGTTCATGCCTCCTTTGTCAGATATTAATTGAGCATAGCGATTTGGATTGATATCTGGATTCTCTGTTCTATTTCATTGTCTATATATCTATCTTTGTGCCAGTATCAAGCTGTTTTTTTTAAAATCTTTATTTTTATTTATTTATTTATTTTTACATATTTTATTGATTATTCCCCCCTCCCTCCCTCCCAAACATCCCCTCCCTCCCCAGAGTTTTATGTCCATTGGTTGTATTTATATTCATGTATACAAGTCCTTCGGTTGATCTATTATCTCCCTCAGATCCTCCTCCCCTCCCCGCTGTAATTTGACAGTCTGCTTGTTGCTTTACTGACTCAATATCTATCTTTTGGTTCATCAGTTTATAATGATCTTTATTATCCACAAATGAGTGGGGTCCTGGGGTGTTTCTCTTTCATTGATTGGCTTATTTCACTCAGCATGATGTTCTCCAATTCCATCCAGGTTGCTGCAAATGATGAGAATTCCTTCTTTTTTATGGCAGCATAGTATTCCATTGTGTAGATGTACCATTGTTTTTGGATCCAATCATCTGCTGATGGGCACCTAGACTGTTTCCAAATTCTGGCTATTGTAGATTGTGCTGCTATCAGCATAGGGGTGCATATATCCTTTCTGATTGGTGTTTCTAGTTTCTTGGGATATATTCCTAGGAGTGGGATTACTGGGTCAAATGGGAGTTCCATTTTCAGTTTTTTGAGGAAACTCCACACTGTTCTCCACAGTGGTTGCACCAGTCTGCATTCCCACCAGCAGTGCACGAGGGTTCCTTTTTCTCCGCAACCTCGCCAACACTTGTCGTTTGTTGATTTGTTGATGTTGGCCATTCTGACAGGAGTGAGATGGTACTGCATTGTTGTTTTGATTTGCACCTCTCGGACAATTAGTCACTTTGAGCATGTTTTCATGTGCTTTTTGGCCTTCCTTCTGTCTTCTTTTGAAAAATATTCTATTTAGGTCTATTGCCCATTTCTTAATTGGATCATTCATCTTCCTTTTATTTAGTTGTATCAGCTGTCTGTAGATGTTGGAGATTAGACCTTTATCAGTGGTGTTATTTGCAAATATGTTCTCCCACACCGTGGGCTTTCTTGTTGTTTTGGTGATGGTTTCTTTTGCCAAAAAAAAGCTTTTTATTTTGATGTAGTCCTATTTGTTTATTTTCTCTTTAGCTTCCATTGCCCTAGGGATAGTATCAGTGAAGAAGTTCTTTTGGCATACGTCTGAGATTTTTCTGCCTGTGGGTGCTTCTAGTATTTTTATGGTTTCCTGTCTGATGTTTAAGTCCTGCATCCATTTTGAGTTTATTTTTGTGAATGGTGTAAGTTGGTGATCTAGTTTCATTCTTTTGCATGTGTCTGCCCAATTTTTCCAATACCATTTATTGAAGAAACTGTCTTGACTCCATTGTATATTCATGCCTCCTTTGTCAAAAATTAATTGAGCATAGTGATTTGGGTTGATATCTGGGTTCTCAATTCTATTCCATTGATCTATCATATATGTCTGTTCTTGTGCCAGTACCAGGCTGTTTTGAGAACAGTGGCTTTGTAATACAGTTTGAAGTCTGGTATTGAGATCCCTTCTACTTTACCCTTCTTTCTCAGGATTGCTGTGGCTATTCAGGGTCTTTTATTGTTCCAAATGAACTTTTGGAGAGTTCTTTCTAGGTCAGAGAAATATGCAGTTGGTATTTTAATGGGAAGTGCATTGAACCTATAGATTGCTTTAGGAAGTATGGACATTTTGATGATATTGATTCTACCAATCCATGAACACGGTATGTTCTTCCGCCTCCTTACATCATCCTCTATCTCTTTTTTCAGTGTCGTGTAGTTTTCTGCATATAGGTCCTTTACTTACTTAGTTAAATTTATTCCCAGGTATCTTAATTTTTTTGGTGTGATGGTAAATGGGATTGCTTTTTTAGTCTCTGTTTCTGTAGTTTCACTGTTGGTGTATAGAAATGCCATGTATTCCTTGGCATTAATTTTGTATCCTGCTACATTGCCAAATTCATTTATTAAGTCAATTAGTTTTTTAATAGAGTCTTTTGGGTTTTTTATGTACAATATCATGTCATCTGCAAATAAGAATAACTTTACTTCTTCTTTTCCAATTTGGATGCCTTTTATTTCCTCCTCTTGTCTAATTGCAATGGCTAGTACTTCCAGTACTATGTCAAACAGGAGTGGTGAAAATGGGCATCCCTGTCTTGTTGCTTTTCTTAGAGGGAATGGTTTTAGTTTTTGCCCATTGAGTATAATGTTGGCTGTGGGTTTATCATATATAGCTTTTATTATGTTGAGGTATGATCCTTGTACTCCCACCTTGTTAAGGGTTTTTATCAGGAAAGGCTGTTGGATTTATTAGATGCTTTTTCTGCATCAATTGATATGACTATATGATTTTTATCTTTCAATTTGTTTATATGATTTATCACGTTTATTGATTTGCAAATATTGTACCATCCTTGCATTCCTGGAATAAATCCTACTTGGTCATGGTGTATGATCTTTGTGATGTTCTTCTGGAGTCGATTTGCTAGAATTTTGTTGAGGATTTTGGCATCTATGTTCATGAGGGATATTGGTCTGTAATTCTCTGTCATTGAGTTGTCTTAATCTGGTTTTGGTATTAGCGTGATGCTGGCTTCATAGAAGGAGTTTGGAAGTGTTCCTTCCTCTTGGATTTTTTGCAATAGTCTGAGGAGGATAGGTTTTAGTTCTTCCTTGAATGTTTGGTAAAACTCTCCTGTGAAGCCATCTGGCCCTGGGCTTTCGTTTGCTGGAAGCTTTTTGATGACTGTTTCAATTTCTTTCCAAGTCACTGTTCTATTCAGATTTTTAGATTCTTCCTGATTGAGGTTTGGAAGTTTGTATTTTTCTAGGAATATGTCCAGTTCCTCCAGGTTGTTCAGTTTGTTGGAATAGAGTTGTTGGTAGTATTTTGTAACAATCCGTTGTATTTCAGTGGGGTCTGTTGTTATTTCACCTCTTTCATTTCTGATTTTGTTTATTTGGGTCCTCTCTCTTTGTTTCTTGGCTAGCCTGGGTAGAGGTCCATGTATCTTGTTTATTCTTTCAAAGAACCAGCTCTTGGTTTTGTTGATCTTATGTATTGTTTCTTTGGTCTCTATGTCGTTTATCTGTGCTCTGATTTTTGTTATTTTCTTCCTTCTGCTTACACTGGGCTTTTCTTGTTGCTCCTTTTCTAACTCTTTGAGTTGTAGAGTTAGATCATCTGTTACCCTTTTTTCTAGTTTTTTTTGCAATAGGCTTATAAGGATATGAACTTCTCTCTCAAAACTGCTTTTGCTGTGTCCCATAGATTTTGGATTGTTGTGTTTTCATTGTCATTTGTTTCCAGGATGTTTTTAATTTCTTCCTTGATTTCTCTGGTAACACAGTCCTTGTTTAATAGCATGCTGTTTAATCTCCATGTGTTTGATTTCTTTGGATTATTTTTATTGAAGTTAATTTCCAGTTTTGTGCCATTATGGTCTGAGAAGATACTTGATATGATTTGTATGTTCTTGAATTTGAAGAGACTTTGCCTATGTCCCAAAATGTGATCTATCTTTGAGAATGTCCCATTTGCACTTGAGAAGAATGTATATTCTGTGGCTTTGGGGTGGAGTGTTCTGAAGATGTCAATTAATTCCATCTGGTCTAGTGAGTCATTTAGGATTGATATTTCTTTGCTGATTTTTTGTTTAGATGATTTGTCGAAGGGTGACAATGGGGTATTAAAATCTCCTACTATGGTTGTATTGCTATTAATCTCTCTCTTAATGTCCTTCAGCAGTTTTTTTTATGTATTTGGTTGCTCCTGTATTGGGTGCATATATATTTACCAGGATTATTTCTTCTTGTTGGATTGTTCCCTTTAATATTATGAAGTGGCCTTCATTATCTCTTATTATGTCCTTCACTCTGAGATCTAATTTGTAAGATATAAGTATTGCTACCCCAGGGTTGTTTTTTGTTTTTTTTTTTGTTTTGTTTTGTTTTGTTTTGTTTTGTTTTGTTTTTTTTTATTTCCATTTGCCTGGAAAACTTTTTTCCATCCCTTCACCCTCAGTCTGTGTGCATCTTTTTTTCTAAGGTGGGTTTCTTGTAGACAACAGATGTATGGGTCTTGTTTTCTTGTCCAATCTGTTACCCTATGTCTTTTGATTGGAGCATTTAATCCATTTACATTTAAGGTTATTATTGATAGGTACATAGTTAACGCCATTTTTATTCTATACCCATGTTCCTTCTTCACTTCCTATTTCTTTATTTTTACATTAGACCCTTTAGCATTTTTTGCATTGCTGGTGTGGTGGAGATAAATTCCTTCAGTCTTCTTTTGTCTGTGAAGGTCCTGATTTCCCCTTCAATTTTGATTGATAGCCTTGCTGGGTACAGTATTCTTGGATTCAGACCCTTTCTTTGCATGACTTTGTATATTTCATCCCATTCGCTTCTGGCCTGATAAGTTTCTGTTGAGAAATAAGTTGCTAGTCTGATGAGAGTTCCTTTGTATGTAACTTTCTGTCTCTCTCTGGCCGCTTTTAAGATTCTTACTTTGTCATTGTTGTTTGTCAATTTGATTATAATGTGCCTTGGACTTTCTTTTCTGGGATTCATTTTGCTTGGGGCTCTGCGAGCATCTCGGATTTGTGTGGGTTTTTTCTTCTCCATTTCAGTAAAGTTTTCTGTCATTATTTCTTGAAATACTTTTTCCATGTCCACCTCAGTTTCCTTTCCTTCTGGAACCCCTATTATTCGAATATTATTTTGTTTTGTATTGTCCCAAAGCTCCCGTAGGCTCTCCTCCCGCTTTTTAATCTTTTTTTCTAGAAGCTGCTCTACTTGGGTATTTTTTTCCATCTTATCTTGTAGCTCACTAATGCGGTCCTCTGCTTCATCTAGTCTACTCTTGATGCTATTGAGTTCTTCATGGTAGTGATGTCATTTTTCATTTCTTCTTGGTTCTTCTTCAGTTTCTCTTGGGTCTTCTTCAGTTCCTCTTTGTTCTTCTTCAATTTCTCATGGTTCTTTCTCATTTCTTCTTGGTTATTGTCAAATTTCTCTTCCATTCTTTTTAGCCATCCTATGATCATTATTCTGAATTCTTGCTCTGGTAGGCTGCTTGCCTCTGACTCCTTTACTTCTTTTTCTTGTGATGCCTGCTTTTCTTTCATGTGCAGGCTATTTCTTTGTCTCCCCATGGCCTCTCTTTTCAGGATGTCTGGTTATGTGGTGTTTCTTCTCCTGCGTTGATTTAAAGGTACAAACTACAACACTACCAGGTACAACACAAGAGGCACTTAACAGGAATGTATTTATAGTATTCATAACCTCCCACAAAGGTGACCACTAGAGACAGGCAAATTGGGGGATAGGAGAGAAGAAAGGTAAAAATAAAATAAAGAAAATTTTAAAAAATAATAATAAATAAAATAAGTAAATACAATTTAAAAAGAGGGATAAAGAGATAGAAAAAGGAAAAAAGTAATGACAAAATGAAGTTGGAAAATGGAAAAAAAGAAGAGAGAGAGACAGAGAGAGAGAGAGAAAGAAAGAAAGGGAGAGAAGAAGGAAACTAAAAGAGAAATGGGAGACAAACTATATATCTATGGAGAAAATTGCCATAGAACAACCACTGAACCCAGCCAATGCCAGTAACAATACTTGGAGATCAATACAATCTATTGATACAATATCCACTATTATTATGTAAGGCAATGATATACAGAAGTAAAAGAAACAAACAAAAACAGAGGATTTAAAAAATACAAAGGAACAATAACAAGACAGTAATAAACATAACAATTTCACTAACAAGCATAAAAATTCACAATAATCAACCTTCACTCAATGCGAAAAGGATAGAGGGGAGAACAGTTTTTTTGTTTGTTTTTTTTAACTAGTTAATATAGTGCAGAGAGTGGTATTTATACACTTGTATCAAGGGTTGGAACTTAGGTCTATAAGTATAGTGAGAGCTTTAGCAGGGGGTATACAGAAAGAATAGAGGAAAAACTAAAGCAGTAAAGGGATAGGATAAACTGTAGACTAAAAGGTAAAGTTTAGTACGAGAGTGATGGGGTAAAGGTCGAGTTGAGATAGGGTTGAATGATGGTATAGTAGAGATTAAAATAGAATGAAGGTTACTCCCAATGTAAAATAAAGAAAAAATAAAATGGTACTGGAGAGGAAAAAAAAAAAAGAAAGATAAAAAAAGAAACAAAAATTGCAAAATAGCAGTAGTAATAGTGATGGTAGAGATTGAAAAATGTAATAATTGGAAAGGTAAAATTAAGTAAGGAAAAAAGAAAAAAATCATTTCTTAAGTAAAAGATATAAAAAATGAAAATTAAATAATGTAAAAAATGAAAATAAAATAAAGAATAGTAAAATTAGCATGAAAACAGAGGAAGTCATTCACTTCCTCTGTTAATGTATTTGGCACTCCTGATTCTCGGCCCAGACAGTCTTGCAGATCCCAGCATTCCACTGCACCTCAGATTTGTAAGGTAATCCTTAATTTTAAGAAGGCTATATCTTAGTTATTTGTGTCCATTTATTTTTGATTAATTAAAAGATAAAAGAAAAGAGAGAGAGAAAAAAAAAAAGGCAGTTTGTAATTCAGCTCTTAGGTGTCAGTGTTTCCGGTTTGACCTCCCAGTCCTTTTGGTTGCTCTGGCCTTCTTTCTCTATGGCACTAGCTGGCCGAGTGCCAACTGGCTCCCAGACTCTCTCTTCTGGCTCCAATCCCTTGTTTCCAGGAAGGCAATTTCCCCCTGCAATTTCCCTGGATATGCCCAACTGGGCAGTCCTTCCCTAGTATTCAGAAGCAAGGGGGTGAAGGGGATCAGGCGCCAAGGTGTCCAGATGTTTTGCCCTTGGCGGGACAGCCGCGATTCTTAACACTCTGTCCCGGGTCTCCTGGCTTTTTTAAAAAAGTCCCGCTTCTGGGGAGGATTACGTCAAACCCAGCACTAGGTGTCGCTGCAGCCTTCTTTGGGAGCAGCTCTGCTCGGTGGGCGGTAGTGCTGCGCTCCCGGCTACTGTGGAGGCGGGGCCGTTGCTCCCCAGCTACCATAGCTGCCTACGCCGTGGTACCCAGATCCCCCAGGCTGTCCCTGCAAACTCTGACCTTTCTGTGGGTGACTGATGAACTCCCCCGAATCCACGTGTCTGCGCCGATCCGGGCGTCTCAGCTGCTTGATGGACCTCCCTGCTGTGGGCTTTCCAGGCCTCAGAGAAGCTCCTCCTTTCCTGGTCAGATGGCGCAGCCTTCCCTCCGGGAGAGCTCGCCGCAGCCACTGCAGTGCTGGCCTCTTGGTCAGGAAATCCTGTCCAGCGGACCTTTCCTTACCGTCCTTGATAATTCCGCTGCCCCTTAGCTGCCAATCAACATTCCCTGAGCGACTCAGACACTGCTTCTATCTGTTCTGGGACCAGAGTCAGAACAAGTCCAACTGTTCTGTCCCCATCTTCAAGCCTCAAGCTGGTTTGAGAACTGTGTTTTTGTAATACAGCTTGAAATCTGGTATTGAGATCCCTCCTAATTTACTCTTCTTTCTCAGGATTTCTGTGGATATTTGTTTTTTTTTTATTGTTTGGTTTTTTTTGTTTGTTTCTTTGTGTTTGTTTTTATTCCAAATGAATTGTTGAAGAGTTCTTTCTAGATCTGTGAAGTATTCCGTTGGTATTTTACGAGACCAGTGCTCTAACCCCTGAGCTACAGAGCCTTAGCTTGGTATTTTAATGAGTAGTGCATTGAATATATAGATTGCTTTTGGTAGTATGGGCATTTTAATGACGTTTATTCTACCAATCCATGAACATCGTATGTTTTTTAATGTGTTTATGTCTTCCTCTATCTCTTTTTCAGTGTCCTGTAGTTTTCCATGTATTTTACCTCCTTAGTTTCTTCCTAAGTATCTTAATTCTTTTTTTGATGTAATGGTAAATGGGATTGCTTTTTTAGTCTCTGTTTCTGTAAGTCCACAATTGGTGTATAAAAAAGCCATAGACTTCTTGGCGTTAATTTTGTATTCTGCTACATTGCCTAATTCATTTATTAAATCTATTAGTTTTTTTATGGAATCTTTTGAGTTCTTTACATACAAATAAGGACAGTTTTACTTCTTCTTTTCCATTTTGGATGCCTTTCATTTTTTCTTCTTGTCTAATCTCAATGGCTAATACTTCCAGTACTATGTCAAATAGGAGTGGTGAGAGTAGGCATCCCTGTCTTATTCCTGTTTTTAGGGTAAATGGTTTTAGTTTTTGCTCATTGAGTATAGTGTTTGCTGTGGGTTTATCATATATAATTTTTCTTATGTTGAGATTTTTTATCAAGAACGGGTGTTGGATTTTGTCAGATGCTTTTTCTGCATCAATTGATATGACTATGTGATTTTTATCACTCAGTTTATTTATGTGATGTATCACATTTATTGATTTGCGGATATTGTACCATCCTTGCATTCCTGGGATAAATCCTACTTGGTCATGGTGTATGATTTTTTCTGATGTACTGCTGGAGCCAATTTGCTAGAGTTCTGTTGAAAATTTTGGCATCTGTGTTCATGAGGGATATTGACATGTAATTCTCTTTCATTGTGTTGTCTTTATCTGGCTTTGGTATAAGGGTGATACTGACTTCATAGAAGTAGTTTGGAAGTGTTCTTTCCTCTTGAATTTTTTTTGGAATAGTCTATGGAGAATAGGTTTTAATTCTTCCTTGAATGTTTGGTAAAGATCTCCTGTGAAGCCATCTGGCACCGGGCTTTTGTTTGCCAGAAGCTTTTTGATGACTGCTTCAATTTCTTCCAAAGTCATGGCCTATTGAGAGTTTTAGATCCTTCCTGATTGAGTTTTGGAAGGCTATATTTTTACAGTAATCTGTCTATTTTCTACAGGTTGTCCAGTTTTTTGGAATAGAGTTGTTTGTAGTATTTTGTAACAAACATTTGTATTTCTGCGGGGTCTGTTATTGTTTCATCTCTTCCATTTCTGATTTTGTCTATTTGGGTCCTGTCTTTGCTTCTTGGTGAGTCTGGCTAGAGGTTCATCAATCTTGTTTATCCTTTCAAAAACCAGCTCTTGGTTTTGTTGATCTTTTGTATTGTTTATTTGGTGTCTATGTCGTTTATCTCTGCTATGATCTTAATTATTTCCTTCCTTCTGCTTACACTGAGCTTTTCTTTTTGTTCTCTAACTCTTTGAGTTGTAAAGTTTTGTGATTTATTACCATTATTTCTTGTTTTTTGCAGTAGGCTTGTAGAGCTATGAACTTCCCTCTTAAGACTACTTTTGCTATGTCCCACAGATTTTATATTGTTGTGTTTTTATTGTCATTTGTTCCATTACGTTTTTTATTTCTTCCTTGATCTCTCTGATAACCCAGTCATTGTTTAATAGCATGCTGTTTAGTCTCCATGTGTTTGATTTATTTGGATTATTTTTATTGTAGTTGATTTCCAGTTTTATGCTACTATGATCTGTGAATATGCTTCATATGATTTCTATCTTCATGAATTTGGAGAGACTTTTCTTATGTCCCAACATATGGTTGGTCTTTAAAAATGACCCATGTGCACTTGAGAAGAACGTATATTCTGTTACTTTGGGGTGAGATGTTCTGAAGATGCCAATTAATTCCATCTGGCCTAGTGAGTCATTTAGATTGATGTTTCTTTGTTGATTTTTTGTTTAGAGGATTTGTCCAAAGTTGATGGTGGGGTATTAAAATCTTGTACTATGGTTGTATTGCTGTTAATCTCTTCCTTGATATCTTCTAGGAGTTTTTTATGTATTTGGGTGCTCATGTATTGGGTGCATATATGTTTACCAGGGTTATTTCTTTTTGTTGAATTGCTCCCTTTAGTATTATGAAGTAGCCTTCCTTATCTCTTTTTATGTCCTTTACTTTGAGATCTAATTTGTCAGATATAAGTATTGCTATCCCAGGTTTATTTTATTTTCCATTTGCCTGGAAAACCTTTTTCCATCCCTTCACTCTCAGTCTGTGTTTGTATTTTTTTCTGAAGTGGGTTTCTTGTAGATAACAGATATGTGGGTCTTGTTTTCTTATCCAATCTGTTACACTACGTCTTTTTATTGGGGCATTTTATCCATTTACATTTAAAGTTATTATTGATAGGTACTTACTTGTCGCCATTTTTACTCTATACTCCTCTGTTCCTTCTTCACTTCCTATTTCTTTTTTCTTTTTCTTTTCTTCTACTTCTTTTTTTCTTCTTTTTTTTTTTTTTTTTTTTTTTTTTTTTTTTTTTTTTTTTTTTTCTTTTACAGCAGATCCTTTAGCATTTTTTGCATTGCTGGTTTGGTGGTGATAAATTCCCTTAGTCTTTTTTTCTGTGAAGCTCCTGATTTCACCTTCAATTTTGCTTGATAGCCTTGCTGGGTATAGTATTCTTTCCTGTACTTTTCCATGACTTTGTATATTTCATTCCATTCCCTTCTGGCCTGATGAGTTTCTGTTGAGAAATCAGTTGCTAGTCTAATGTAACTTTGTCTCTCTCTGGCAGATTTTAAGATTCTTACTTTGTCGTTGGTGTTTGCCAGTTTAATTATAATGTGTGTTTGTGTTGGTCGTTTGGGATTCATTTTGCTTGGGACTCTGCGAGCTTCTTGGGTTTGTGTGGGTTTTTTCTTCTCTATCTCAGGAAAGTTTTCTATCATTATTTCTTGAAACAGGTTTTCTATGCTTTCCTCAGTTTCCTTTTTTTCTAGAACTCCTATTATGTGGATGTTGTTTTGTTTTGTGTTGTCCCAAAGTTCCCTTAGGCTCTCTTCCTGCTTTTGAATTTTTTTTCCCTAGAAGCTGCTCTAATTGGGTATTTTTTTCCATTTTGTCTAGCTCACTGATGTAGTCATCTGCTTCTTCTAGTCTACTGTTGATGCTCTGTATTAAGTTCTTTACGTCAGTGATGTTATTTTTTATTTATTTTTGGTTCTTCCTCATTTCCTCTTGGTACTTACTCATATTGTCAAATTTGTCTTCCATTATTTTCAGCCACCTCATGACCATTTCTCTGAATTCTTGTTCTGATAGTTAGCTTGTCTCTAATTCATTTACTTCTTTTTCTTGTGATGCCTGTTTTTCTTTCAAATATGGGCTGATTCTTTGTCTCCCCATGGTCTCTCTTCAGATGTCTGGTTATGTAGTTTTCTCTCTCCTGCATTGATTTAAAGGTACAGAATACAACACAACCAGCTACAACACACAAGGTACTGAACAGCGATCTATTCTCGATATTAATTACCTCCAATATCGGTGACCACAAGAGAAAGGCAAATTAGAGTGTAAGAGAAATAGAAGAGTAAAAAAAAAGAAAAGAAAGAAAGAAAAAAATGGATTGTCAAAATGAAATTGGGAGAAGGAGCAAAATATATGCATGTGTGTATGTGTGTGTGTGTGTGTGTGTGTGTTTGTATGTGTGTGTGTGTGTATATATATATATATATATATATATGTATATTAGACTATATATATATGAGACCATATATATGTGTGTGAGTATGTGTATGTATATATATATATATATATATATATATATATATATATATATGAGGCTAGATTGAGACTAATAGAGAAACATGGAACAAACTACACATAATATGGGGAGGAAACTCTAATAGAACAACCATTAATCACAGCAAATGTCCACAAATAAGTATCTGGAGATTAATACAACCTACTCCAACTAATATCAAGAGAGGAAAGTGAAAGCAGAAGTAAAAAAAACAAACTAAAACACAGCAAACAAACACATACAATCAAACAAAAAGAATAAGCAAAACAATCTCACAAAAATGCATAAAACTTTAGTATAGTTAACATTCAAACAACTTCAAAAGGAGAGGGAGGCCAAAACCGGTTTGGCTCAATGGATAGGGCGTTGGCTTGGGGACTGAAGGGACCCAGGTTAGATTCCAGTCAAGGGCATGTACCTTGGTTGCGGGCATATCCCCAGTAGGGGGTGTGCAAGAGGCAGCTGATCGATGACTCTCTTTCATGGATGTTTCTAACTCTCTGTGTCTCTCCCTTCCTCTCTGTACAAAATAAATAAAATATATTTTATTAAAAAAAAAAAGACAGAAAAAATATATATATATTTTTTAGGACAGTGAAAAGGGAGGTGTTTATGGACTTGGAGCAGGAGGTTGAAAATGAGATATATTGTACATATAAGTAAGGTGAAATTTTAGCAGGGGGTAAACAACAGGGAAATTCTAGAACAGGGGAAGGTTAAGATAAACAGGACACCAAAGGGGGAAAGGTTAGGAAGAAAGTGATGGCATAAAGGTAGAGTTGAGAGAGAATAAAGTGATGGTGAAAGAAAGGTGAAAATAGACTGTAGAACACTAGTCCCAAAGTGAAATAAAAAGCAAATAATATGACACTTTTAAAAAGCAATAAAAAAGGCAAAGTAAGTACAATAAAAATGTAAAATAGTAGTAGTTAATAATGCTGATTACAAATAAAATTTAATAATTAAAAAGGTTAAATCAAGTCAGAGAAAAAATAGTTTGAGTAAATGATGCAAATAATAAAAATAAAAACAAAAATTAAAAAAACTAAAAAATAAAATATATAGTAGTAAAGGTAATTTACTTTCTCTATCGTTCTGTTTGGCACACCTGTTTCCCAGTCTGGACAGTATTCCAGTTTCCTGCAATTTCATTGATCCTCAGTGTTGTAATCCAGTCCTGATTTTTTAAGCAGGCAGTATCTTAATTTCTGGTGTTCTTTTATTTTTTATTTTGTAATTCAGACTCCGGGAGGCAGTGTTTCTGGGTTGACTTCCAGGACCCTAAGGCTTGTCTAGCTTTCTTTTTCTCTGTGACACTCAACCAGTTTGTGAAGGCTGGAGGGCAAGTCCAAGCAGACTGCACACCCCTGAAACTTGCAGGCTATCCCACCACGTCAAATCAAAATGGGTTGCTCTTTAGAGATCCCCCCTGTTCACAGCTTTGTGGAGCCCCTTTCACAATCACTGATCACACCAGCCCAACTGCCCGGGGCTTCTCCATGTAAACACCTCCCTGATCCTCCAGATTCCGCAGTGTGCGTTTATCGCTGTGAAATCTGACTTTTCCATGGTGCAGTAGAGAGCTCCTTTGAGTCCAAGCGTTCAAGCCACCTGCGATCGGTGTTCTGGGACTCGCAGCTGTGGATATTCAGGCCTCTGACAAGATCCACTTTTCCTATCAAGATGGCGAGATTTCCCTGTCCAAGCCCGTAGCTCAGCGAGGGGACCCAGCCACCGTGGGTGCTTCCCTGTCAGGGGAACCCTGTCCAGAAGTCTTCACCTTCTCCTAGAGTTCGCCTGTCCCTTAGCTTGCTAACAAACACTTCCAGTGCGACCCTGAGCTGTTCTTTCCTTCTGCTCCGGAACAAGACTCAGAACACGGCTGTCTATTCTGTAGCCATTTTCTCCCCCCTCACTGCAACAAAGTTTTTAACAATTTTGTTAAGGCTTTACTATTTAAATGGAGTTTATATAATTGTTAGCAAGTCAGGTTAATTTTGTCACTTTCTTGTTAGGTTATAATTTTAGTTTTGGAAATCTAATTTTTTTAAGTGTAATAACACTTTGAGAAGTGAATACATTAGCAAGTGGCTATGCTGAAGCACCTTAGGATTAATTCTGTAGAAAAAGATCTATGTTGGTTGCTTTGTCTGAGACTTGAGTGCAGACAAAGTTACCCCCATATGGTCCTGCCTTCTTTTGCTGTTGTTAAGGACTGCTGGGACATTCATTTTTACCTGTAATAGATGCAGCAGACATGCCTATACAGTTTGAAGTGAATGGCCTTCATCCTGCTGGTGACATGCCTCCTTTGGAAACTGCCTTAGGTGCTCCTCCTGCCAGACCTATCTCCTCTCAATACTCAAGTAAGTTTTTCTTGGTTGCACTACAGAGAGTATGACAGGTACTGAATACCAGTCTGAGAGAGGATCTTTGTAAGCATAAACTATTTAAAGTCTTAGAGTTGGTGTGTTGCCATTGTTAATACATTTCTGAAATAACTTCCAATTTGAACATGTAAAGAGGAGAAAGTGAAGGAATTGCTTCTTATTAATCTTTCCAGAACAATGGCTTTTAAAAAATGTTTACTGTTGAAACTATTATTAGAAGTCTCCCTCTTTTTCCCATTGACCTCTTCCAGCCTGCTTCTGGTGCCTCCTTCCCCAACCCCCACTTACAAGCACACAGGCCCTTACCATCCATTGTCTTTGTTCACACATTATGCATACAGGTTCACTGACTGAGCTCTTCCCACCCACCTATCATCTCCTGACTTCCCTCGGAGGTTCCACAGTCTGTTCCGTGCTTCTATGTCTCTTGGTCTATTTTTGTTCATCAGTTTACTTTATTCATTAGATTCTACACATGAGTGAGACATGTGATACTTACCTTTCTCTGACTGGCTTACTTCATTTAGCATAATGCTCTCCAGGTCCTTCTATGCTGTTGCAAATGGTAAGAGTTATTTCTTTTTTACTGCCACATTTTTTCTGTTGATACAATGCCTAGGGTAGGGGTGTCGAACTCAATCAGAGAAGGGGCCAAAATCTAAAATCCAGCCGAAATCGCGGGCTGAATGGTTTACTGAACAGTCATAAACTGACAGTGTTAACCAGAAGTGTGAATTTAAAATGAGTGGAACAATCTTTTCCTTAACAGTGCTGTTAACCAACTCATATGCTATCAAGCAAAACAGTAATATTGGTATCAAGTAAAACAGTAATATGGAATGTACCTAAAATGCTCATTGTTTTGTTTTCTGGCTAGATGTCTGTCACCGTTTTCCCCAGATCAATGAGTCAATGTTTGGTTTTATTTCTTGGGCTGTAGCAACCATTTAAGTTCTTGGTCCATTTTTTAATCGAATTGTTTATCTTTCTTTGTTAAATAGTATGAGTTATCTCTATATTTTTAGACTAACTCTTATGGGATGTATCACAGGCAAATATGTTCTCCCATGCAGTAGATTCTCTTTTTATTTTCTTGATAGTTTCTTTTGCTGTGCAGCTGCTGTTTTATTTTTACATAGCCCCTTTTGTTTCTTTTCTTCTTAATTTCCTTTGCCCTAGGCATTGTACCTGTAGACATGTTGATACATAAAATCTCTGAGATTTTGCTACTTGTGGTTTCTTATAGGATTTTTATGGTTTCACAACTTAAATTTAAATCTTTTATCCACTTTGAGTTTATTTTGTGTATGGTGTAACTTGGTGGTCTTGTTTCATATTCATGTATCTGTCTAATTATCACACCATTCCTTGGCGAGACTGGATCTGCTCCCTTGTGTGCCCTTTTCTCCTTTGTCAAATACTAACTGAGTATAATGGTGTGGTTCAATTTCTGGGTTCTTAATTCTGTTCCATTGATCTATATGCGATACTTGTGCCAGTACCAGGCTGTTTTGATTATAATGGTTATGTAGTATAACTTAATTCTAATATTGTCATTCCATTTTTTTTTCTTAAGATTTCAGCTTTTGGAGTCTTTTTGGTATAATTTTTAGAGTATTTTTCTAAGTCTGTGAAACATGCCATTGATATTTTAATAGGCATGCATTGAATCTAAAGATTGCTTTGGGTAATATGGACATTTTAATGATTTTTATTTCTTCCAGTTCATAAACATAGTATATTCTTCCTCTAATTTCGATAGTCTTCCTCTTTTTGCAAATCCTATAGGTGTTTTACCTCCTTGGTTAAGTTTATTCCTAAGTGTCTCAATTTTTGTTGTTGCAATGCTACAAAAATGGGGTTTATTTTTTATTTCTCTCTCTAAGAGTTCAATATTGATGTGTAAAAATGCCATAGATTACTGAATGTTAATTTTATATCCTGCTTTGTTACCAGATTTATTTATTAACTCCAGTAGTTTTTTCTATGGAGTCTTTAGGATTTTCTAGGTTCAGTGTCATGTCTTTTGCAAATAATGAAAGTTTTACTTCCTCTTTTCCAATTGGGATGCCTTTTATTTCTTACTAGGGGCCCAAGGTGAATTCATGCACCTTGAATGGACCAGGGCTTTTGTTTTGCTAGAAGTTTTTTAATTACTGCTTCAATTTCATCAGCTTATTCAGGTTTTCTATTTTTTCCTGATTGAGTTTTGGAAGGTTGTATTTTTCTTACTAGTCCAAGTCTGACAAAGTTTTTGCTTAAGACAGTTCTTCAAAAATGATTCCATTTTGGGCTGTGAGACTTCAGTGGGTACAGGGCAGGTCTTAGCCATCCTCTGCAGCCCCTCCCACCGCAGCCCCCAATCCCCTGTCTGTCAGCAGTCCCGCTCCTGCTGCTGCTGCTGGCATACTAGCCCCACTAGTACCCTGGAACTGGCGATGATTCAGGCCATGTGCCCATATAAAGTTAATAGTTTTAATGACTGTGGTCATTATGTCATTCATGTCCAGAACTTTTCCACACATAGCCTTCAGAGGTGATTGGGGCTGGCAGTGGGTATGAGCAGCAGGATCAGTGCCCGCAGCAGGTTTGAGTGCTGAGCAGGACTGCAGCGCATGAGAGCAAAGAATTTTCAGTAACCACCAGACGCTTGCCCTTATGACAGTGACCAGCACCTTGCCTTTTTCTGGTGCCCTCACTCACCTGCTCCACCATCTTGCCGTGGCTAACACCTGCCATGTTCCAAGCTCTGCTGCCTGCTGCCAGTACCTACCAAGTTTCGCACAAGTCTGCTGGTGGTCAGCACATGTCATAGCAACCAGTTTTTTTCAGTTGTTTGGTTGTTCTGCCATTGCATATTAGTGTTTTATTATATAGGGTTCTTGTCTGATCTCTGTGGCTAGCCCTTACAGCACTATGTTGAACAAAAGTAGTGAAAGAGGACATTCCTGTCTTCCTGTTCTTAGGAAAAATGGTTTTAGTTTTTTGCCATTGAGTATGATATTGGCTGTTGGTTTGTCATATACACCGAGTGGCCAGATTATTATGATCTCTGGATGCATAAGAACTTGGCCACTCTGTGTATGTATATGTGTATGAATATGTGCATGGTGCATAGGTGGGATCCAAACAGCTTGGCCAGGGGGAGTGGCCATGAGCGGTTAGCAGCCTGCCTGCTGGTCAAACTCCTGGTAAAGGGGACAATTTTCACATTAGCCTTTTATTATATAGGATATATACTGAGTGGCCAGATTATTATTCATTCAGAGATTATAATAATCTGGCCATCAGTGTGTGTGTGTGTGTGTGTGTGTGTGTGTGTGTGTGTGTGAGAGAGAGAGAGAGAGAGAGAGAGAGAGAGAGAGAGAGTGTGTGTATTTTTTAGAGGCCTGGTGCATGAACTCAAGCATGGGTGAGGTCAGGCCAACCTGGCTAGGGGGAGGGAACATGGGCAGTTGGCCGGCCTGCATGCTGGTAGAATTGATTGAGGGGACAATTTGCATATTAGCCTTTTATTATATAGAATATACAGAGAGATCATAATAATCTGACCACTCAGTATGGCTTTTTATTATGTTGAGGTATGATCTCTCTATCCCTTCTTTACTGAAAGTTTTTATCAAAAAATGTGTTGGATTTTTTCATGCTTTTTCTGCATCGATTGAAATGATCATATGATTTTTTGTTTGTGTTGCAGTCTGTTAATGTGTACAAAGTCCCTTGTAAGTAGTTTCTTGGTTTAAGTCAGTATACTCAAGGATATGAGGAATTGCTAAAGGAAGCTAGAGACTCTGAAGGGATTGTTATTACTGATTCCAGAGTAAACCATCCTGAAGAGCAATCATTCAGCGAGACTTGATTGAAAACCTTCTCTCCATATATCACCCAATGTCACCTCATTGATTTAATTGTGAAAAAAGAAAAACAAGAGCCTTCTGTTGGGTGTGTTGGGTGCTGGGCATACTGCAGAGGACCAATTCAAGCCCTTTCTTCATAGAACTTCTAGTGGGGAAGTCAGCAGTCAGCTAGCTGTCACCAAGACCTCTGATGGGGTAGATACTGAGTTGGGGCAGCAGCCACCCAAGAGTGAATGTGATAGGTATTTGGCAGAGATCTGGGTGAGTAGGGAATAAAAATAGCATAATATAATAAGGGAAACCAACTGAGTTGATAGGTGTTCTGCCTCAGAGATAGAATCAAAATTATAACACTAGTTTTTAAAATTATTCTTAAGTAGTGTTTATAACGATCATTGAAAAATTCTTCAATAGTCATTTCCCCTCTTCATCTGGGTACAAAGGGAAGTGGAAAAGGCCAAAACTTGATATCTTTGAAGTGCTCAGTGGAAATAGTAATTAGGTGGCTACAAAACGTGCTATTTAACAGCAGGAATATATTCTGAGAAATGTGTCCTTCAGGGATTCACTTTTGTGCAAACACCAGAGTGCAAATTATGTAAATCTAAATAGTACACCTCAGGTAGTCTATTTCCCTCAGGTACAAGCACATATAGAATGTTACTATACAAGACAAGATTAAATCAAACACAAGAGAAAATGATGCCATTGAGAGACATAATAAACATGAGGCTGCTGCCAGTATAACATGGGATGCCATTTCACAGCACATTTTTTCTTTATCAATAGAAAAAATTAACTATAAAACAATGATTAAAAGTGTAGTGCAGTAAATACATAAACCTTTATCATTACTAGAGGCCCAGTGCATGATATTCGTGTACAGGGTATGTGTGTGTATCCCTCAGGCAAACCTGCACTCTCTCCATTTGGGATCATGTAAGGATCTGGCCTAAATGGGCAGTCAGACGTCCCTCTTACAATCCAGGACTGCTGGTTCCCAACCACCCGCCTGCCTGCCTGCCTGATTGCCCCCTCACTACTCCCCTGCCAGCCTGATTGAGGCCTAACTGCTCCCTGTCAGAGAGTGCAGGCCGAGCCCCAACAGCCCTCCCCTGCAGACCTGGTCACCCCCAACTGCCCTCCCCTGAGGCCTGGTCCTTCCAACTGCCTGCCCCTGCAGGGCTATTTGCCCTCACTGGCCCTCCCCTGCAGGGTTGGTGCCCCGCCTTGTGTCTTTCCTGCTGGCCTGGTGCCCCCAACTGCCCTCCCCTGCAGGCCTAGTCCCCCCTAACTGTCCTCCCCTGCTGCCTGATCACTTCTGACTGCCTCTGCTTCAGTCCTGCCACCATCGCTTTCTCTGGAAGGATGTCCAGTAGGTCTCTGGTCTAATTAGCGTATTAACCATTTATTAGGGTACGGCACCCCCTACAGTCTGGTTTCCCCATGCATCCTGCTGTTCAGTCGTTGGGTCTTCCCTCACTAACCCCCCTGCCTGTCTGGTCACAGGCAGCCATCTTGTGAGGGTTAATTTGCATATTACCTCTTTATTATATAGGATAGATATAGAAGATGGGACCACCATCATATATGTGGTCCACTGCTGAATGAAATTTGGTTATGCAATGCACAGCAAAGATGTAGTCCTTTTTTTTTCTTTTTAAAGTCAGCAACCAAACAGCATTTCTATTTTGAAGTTGTTATTCCACGAGATAAAATGATGTCATTTAGGACTGCATACAAAGAGGAGATTGAATTTCTGCCTGTGAAAATAATGATCTGCTTCCTCTGGTATTTGAATTTTGTGACTAGGAGTATGAGACCGAAAAGACTCATAGTAAAATGAAATCAGTTTCTGCCAGGAATTTGGAATGGGGCAGAGCAAAAACTTGTAAAGTCCTTTGGTGAATTTGACTCTTAGCATTCCTGTGGGGGAAGTGTAGCCTACAAAAAATTTAGACTCTTCTAGAGCCAGAGGAGAAAAGCAAGCATAATCATCTGTGCAATTGACATTGAGTTAAACCTGTGACAAGTGAAGACTTTTGCTTTGAGTTACAGGGGATAGACAAAGCCTGGAACAATAGATGTAGGACAAACAGATAAATGTGATTGTGACAAGGCAAGTACAAAATACTGTAAATATGGTGGTGGAGAGGTGTCACTTTAGGAGTACTGTTTTCCTTAGTGGCTGTATCAGTCTTTTATTCCTGCCAGAAGAGTACTAGGGTTACTTCTTATCTACAACCTCACCAGCACTAATAGTAGCTGTTCTGGCTGGTGTGCAGTTGCACCTCATTGTCATTTTAATTTGTATCTTTCAAAAGTGTCATTAAGCATATTTTCCTGTCTTAATGGCCATTTGTATGTTGTCTTTGGAGAATTATCTATTTATACCCTCTGCCCATTTTTATTTATTTACTTTTTAATATATTTTATTGATTTTTGAACAGAGAGGAAGGGAGAGAGATAGAGAGTTAGAAACATCGATGAGAGAGAGTCATCGATGAGCTGCCTCTTGCACACCCCCTACTGGGGATATGCCCGCAACCAAGGTACATGCCCTTGACCAGAATCGAACCCAGGACCTTTTAGTACCCAAGCCGACGCTCTATCCATTGAGCCTAACCGGTTTCGGCCCCTCTGCCTATTTTTAATGTGGTTATTTTTCTTTTGGTGGATTGTATGAGTACTTTATGTGTTTTGGAAATTAATCCTTTATTGTATGTATTATTGGCAAATATGTGCTCCAATAGTGGGTTCCCTTTTCATTTTGATGTTGACTTTTTATGCTTTGCAAAAGCTTTTCAGTTCAATGTAGTTCCATTTGTTTATTTTTTCCTTTGTTTCTTTTGCCTAAAACATCATATCAATGAGTATTCGGATATTTTGTTGCCATTGTTTTCTTTTCAGATTTTTATGGTTTCATGACTTTTATTTAAGTCTTTTTTTCCATTTTGAGTTTACTTTTATGTATGGTGTAATTTGGCGGTCTAGTTTCCTTTTTTTTTTTTTTTTTTTTTTTTTGAAGAGAAGACTTAGATTTCTGTTGTTTATGTCCAATTATTCCAAAACCATTTATTGAAGAGACTGACTTGACTTTATTGTATGCTCTTACCTCCTTTGTCAAGTATTAATAGAACATAATGACTTTGATTTTCTATTCTGTTCCATTTATCTATATGCCTATTCTTGTGGCAGTACCAGGCTGTTTTGATTACAGTGGCTTTATAATATAGCTTGATATACCCAATATTATGATTCCTTCAACTTTGTTCTTTTCTTCTCAAGGATGTTGTGGCTAGGAGACCATTCTACCCTCCCTAGGTGGGAGTTGTTCTGTGGTACTCTTTCCCCTTCCATATGAGAGTCTGTACTTGTTCTTTAATAAATTTCCACCTTTGCTATTAAAAAAAAAAAAGAATGTTGTGGTTATTGGGGTCTTTTTTTTTAGTACCATATTGTTTTGTTTTGTTTTTGTATATTTCTAGATCTGTGAAATATGCCATTGGCATTTTAATAGAGATTGCATTGAATGTAAGGATTTCTTTGGATAGTAGGCACATTTTAATAGTATTCTATCAGTCCATGAACACAGGCATTTAATTGGGTGCTTGCTCAAGGGTGGGATTGTCTAGGAGAGGTAGGAGGAAGGGAGTATTAGGTTGGGAGAGATTGAAAGCAAAGAACAGAGCAAGAGAGGCACAGCTGTATTCAGGTAGCATGAGTCTGGAGTCTTGCTGAAGATACAGTGTACTAGTGCAGAACTAGTGTACTATTTCAAGTCAGCCCGGAAAGAAGGTCTGGGTACCACTAGAGCAGATACAGCAACAGAAATCTAAGTCTTCTCCTCAGAAAATGACAGGTAGTGATGAAGGTGAGTTGCCTAAAGGCAGAGACTAATGTCAGGGAGACTAGGTTATTTTAGCCACAGCTAAGTAAATGGTGAGAGGAACTGTAATTGCAGCAAGGTGGGTAGTTAGAACCTGTAAGCCGTGGTGGCTGAGTGAAGGTAGTATAGAAAGGCATGATTAAAAGAACGGGAATGGAGCTGACACTGGGGGATTTTCTTCAGGTAACTTCAGGTATGAAGCTGATGCTCTGGGATTTTCATGTGTTGATGGCAGGGAACTAGCCACAAACATGGATGAGGCTGGGGGAGAGATCAGTGCTAGAGAAAAAGATATGGGAATGATCAGGGCAGAGCTAATAGCTAAAACTCTAGGAAGGGATCAGCTCAAGTGGGAAATGGTGAGATGACTAGGGGGTTCAGGATGGGGTGCTGATTTTGTACTATTTTTGTACTGCTCTGGGTGAGAGAGGCCTGATTGCCTTTGTGGGATTTAGGGGAAGAGTTATGCAACTGCTGTGGTAATAAATACAGACTAAGTTAGAATCCTAAATAGGGAGCTACAACTTAGTGTAGAGGCAGAAAAGCAAGACTTTTGAAGGGCAGAGGAGGGAGGAAGAGGTGAGGAGGATAAGGAAATGTGATGTTGGTGGGGAGTACAGTTGAGGTTCGTGACAGGGTGACTTGTTTTCATCTAAGTAAAGTAAAAGGCGGGTGCTGTGCCAGGTGTGATGCTGGAGGCTGCGAGACCATGAAACTGGATCAGTAAGCCAACATAGTCAACTGAGATTTGAGCAATCTCCCTTGGTCTTCTGCTCTTTTTATTCTGTCCCTTTAGGTGCAGATGAGAAAGAAGTTAGAGGAGAGAGTGAAGAAGAAAGAATATGGAACTTGCTGAAAGAACACAAGCGGAGAGAAGAAAGAAGGCAGAATGAACAGAAAGCTTTAGAAAGGGAATGGAGGAAACCAGAAAAACTGGGTCAAGAAAGGGTAATAATTATGAGTATAGCTCAGTTCTCCATGCTAGTAGGTAACTAGCAGGCATCCTGATCCTCTCCTGTGCATAAGCCCACTGAGAAGGGCTGTTCTCGTGCATCATAGGAGTCTCATAGGAAAGGGGAACTTTGCAAGACCATGGGCATGTGTTCTCATATTCCTGAAAACACACCCAGAAAGGAGATGGACTCTCCTTTGCTGTAGATCTTCCCAGTGTAAGGGGTTTCCAGGTCAGCTACCTAGTTACCCAGAGATAACCCAGGGAGGTGGCTGCCAGTCCATGGTGGCTTCCTCAGGCTGCCAAGCTCTCTTTCCTTCTCATTGTCTTTGTCTTTCTATGTGCTGATTCTGGTCCCAGGCAGATGGATTACTCTGCTACTTCTTATGCCTGCGGGACCTTAACATAGATTAATCTTTCATATCATGTTCCTTGAATGCCTGGCTCATTTGATCTAGAGAACAGAGACTTTAGGCAAAATAATCCCATCCTTCATTACATGACATATTTGTTCCCCTTTGATAGTAGCAATGAATGAAACAGTTTTCTGGCATGCACATTTTGCATAAAGAACCAGAGTTACAATACTAGTTTTGTATTGTGTTTTTAAAATGTATATGTGTATCTCCTATTTTGTTGGTCATCTACTTACAGAAGATGATTGGAAAGTCTTTCAAGACTGAAATGGAGAAACAATTAGAAATGAGTGCTCAGGAAATGGAAGACAAATCTGTATGTGGTGAATATGCTTTGAAGAAATACATGCACATCACCCAGAAGGATAGAGACATAAAGAAGGTGGATAAGGTACTGATGCTGTGGTCCAGTGGTCTGTGTGTGGAGGTGTGAGTGCGTCTGGGGTTTGTTAGAAAACTTTGGGACAGGAGTTGGAGACAAAAAGGTAACAGCAGAGGAAATCCAAAATTTAAATGGAGCCTTGAGTTATATGTATGTTACACTTTTCACAAAATTTTATCTCCTTTGCTTGGGCCAAAGAGTGAAAGCGGTCCCTGTGATGCCCACTGAGCATCAGGGACTAATGCTCATTGCAGAAGCTGACTCCTGGTGATCAGTGTGCTCCCACGGAGGGAGTGCTGTCAGACAGAAGACGGGGCTTATAACAGGCAAGTGCAACGACAGTGGTGCCAGCTCTCCCACCTCCAAGGCAGCGCTAAGGCTGTCAGTGGGACATCCCTCTAAGGCTCCTGGACTAAGAGGATACAGGATGGGCTGAGGGACCCCCCTGAATGCATGAATTTCATGCACTGGGACTCTAATATGTTACATAAGTCTATAATACTATGACTATTGAGAATGTACACAGGATAGTTTGATGTGCTTGCTAAATTTCATATCTAAAAGTCACCTTCTTTTTAGACTCAAGTTATATATATTGTATATACACACACACTTAGAGGCCAGACTGTTATGACCACCCTGTCAGCACTTCGTTGGGCCACCTTTTGCCTTCAGTACTGCAGTGATTCTTCTTGGCAATTGACTCCATAAGATGTTGAAAGGTGATTTGAGGAATATGACACCTTATCTGATGAATAGCACTTCCATTTCTGTGAGATTTGATGGTTGTGGAACCAGCTGCCTGATGGCTCTTTTAACTTCGTCCCACAAATGCTCAGTTGGATTGAGATCTGGTGATGGTGGGGGCCACCTAAGCAAGGTAATGTCTCCCTCATGTTCTTGAAACCACTCCTGCACAATATGAGCACCATGGCATGGCACATTGTCTTGTTGGAGGAAGCCATCTCCATGGGATACACCATCAACATGATAGCGTATCATCATGTTACACCGTCAGCATAAACTTGATCAGCAACCGTACTTAGGTATGTTGTGCTATTCAGACGTTGTTCCACATGAAATAAGGGCCCAAATCATGGAAAATATGCCCCAGATCATAATGCTGCCCCCCCCCCACCAGCTTGAAGGGTTGTACTCATGCATGTGGGGTGCATGCTTTCATTCTGTTTCTGCAAAATTCTCACTCTGTCACTGCATGATGCAACTGGAAACATAGGACCACATGACTTTTTTCCAATGCTTGACTGGCCAATCCTTATTATGTTCCTATGCGAATTGGAGACATTTTATCTTGGTGACTGCAGACAGCAAAGGTATTCGGAAAGGCCTTCAATTTCCATATTCTATATGATGCAGTGTATAGCTAATTTGGCCACTCACTGTGTGTGGTGTGTGTGTGTGTGTGTGTGTGTGTGTGTGTGTGTGTTTAATATACATAGTTTTCAGCCCAACGAGCATGGCTCAGTGATTGAGTGTTGACCTGTGAACCAGAAGGTCACAGTTTGATTCCTGGTCTGGGCACATACCTAGGATGTGGGCTTGACCCCCAGTGGGGGACATATAGGAGGCAGCCAATCAGTGATTGTCATCATTGATGTTTCTATCTCTACCTCTCCATTCCTCTCTGATTTTCTTAAAAGTCATTTTAAAAGAGTTTCAGAGAAATTGAATGTGTTTAAAAAATCGATACCTTAATACATACCTAATTTCAAAATTATTCTTTCCCCTCTTTTCAGAGCTCAATAAAGGGTGTTAGAGAAGGCTCACAAGTGAACACGCTGCCTCTAGTGACAAAGACTAAAAGGTATGATTTCTCCAACATTGTATTATGCAAATCATTTATCATATTGCTGGCTTTGTTAGCCAAGGGCACCATTCAGATGTTGAAGCCTGCCTTTAAGGAATCAATGAATTAATCAAAATTACTGACTTCTAAATAAATATATTGTATTTTGAAGTTATATTATGGCTACTGATACAAAATTACCGTATTTTTCGGACCATAAGACGCTCCGGACCATAAGACGCACCAGTTTTTAGAGAAGGGAAATGAAGAAAAAAAGATTCTGAAACAAATAGTGTCCTAAAATATTTTATGTGCATTAAAACCCAACATCACAGTCATAAACACATGTAATCAACCCTGTAAAGTAAACAGCATTTAGAACCATTTTAGAGCCGGGCAAGCACACAGAGACCACACACAGCCGGCAAGTAAAAAAACTTTTTTTTAAAAGTCTATGTGTAGGCTATATTTAGACCATAAGACGCAGGGACTTTTGCCCCCCACTTCTGGGGGGGAAAAAGTGCGTCTTATGGTCCGAAAAATACGGTAAGTGAGGGCAAAAGCTCCTTAGGGGTGGAATGAGAACATTAGAAAGGTCCCCAAATGAGCTGTCAAGAATTTAACAAATTTTTAAAATTTTTCTCTTTCTTTAATTTGGTTTCACAGGCCTGTCTCATGAAGAACCAGGTGACTTGGTAACCACCTGTGCTGCCAAACTTTTTTCTCATGAACACAATATAATAAAAAGAATACTCAATAAAAGTTGTTTGTTTAATCTATTGTGGTTTCTTTTTCATTTCATTTGTGCTCTAGAGTATAAAATTAAAAACACATCTGTACTGCAGAGCAGCTATCTGATGGTTTATCACAGCTGTCAATGTGAAGCCTTCTGGAAAACATTTACATGTAAGATTGAGGGTTGGTTGATTGTTGGTTTACAAACAAATACCTTGTAGTTCCTGTTCTTCTTTGCTTTGATATCCTGGTAAGCCTGCCTTTTGCTGGCATCCTTTAAGTAAGCCCAGCTTGAAGACAATATAATGAGGAAGTGGATTTGGAAAAGAAGGGAGAGCATGATGGCTAGTGAGCAAAACAATGTGCTAAGTATATTACAGAGACTTTACCATAAGAAAGGGTAATTAAAACTCATTCTGCAATCAGAGGCATCAGATACAGAGAGCATGTTCTAGTAGATTCAATATTAAAAGGCAAAAAAAAGTTATACAGATACAATGCAACTGAAAAATGGTCAGTTATTAATAAAAGGCAAATATAAAACAAGAGGAAAGTTTTTTTTTGTTTTGTTTTTTGTTTACCGTTTTGAGAGTAATTTTATAAACTAAGGCAGAAAGTTAGAAATATTATGGTTATCCTATCTAATAAAAGAGTAATATGCAAATGGTACCCCCACTTCACCCACAAGCAATGCCCACCAGCCAGTCAGGAGCAAGTCATCAAATTAGCCCAACCAAAATGGCCACAGAGGGAGCAGGAGGCTTGGGTTTGGAAGATGCCAAGCTTTCTTCCTGCTCTGGCCTGCTTTGGCCTCCACTTAAGGCTACAAAGTTTCAATTATAGAAAATAATTAAATCCCAGATACCAGGGCCTCCACTTGGGTCACAGTGGGTGTGGCCAGCCTGCAAATCACCACAGGTCCCTTGCCTAGGCCGCCCCACACCCCAAGGGAACCCCACCTTGATCCAGGACACCCTTCAGGGCAAACCAGCCAGCCCCGCCCATACACCAGGCTTCTATCCTATCTACTAACAGTAATATGCAGATTAACCATCACTCCAGCACACAAGATGGCTGCCTTTATATAGTCGAAGATTCTGCTCCTAATTATAGACACAAGATGGCCACCACAAGATGGCCAGCAGGGGAGGGCCGTTGGAGGGACCAAGCCTGCAGGAGAGGGCCTTTGGGAGGGACCAGTCCTGCGTAGTAGTGCAGTTAGGAGTGACGAGGGCCAGCAGGGTAGGGCAGTTGGGAGCAACCAGACCTGCAGAAGACAGTTAGGGGTGACCAGGCTGGCAGAGGAGGGCAGTTATTGGCAATCAGGCTGGTAGAGCAGCTAGGTGTTGATCAGGCTGTCAGGGGAGTGGTTAGGGGGTGATCAGGCTGGCAGGCAGAAGCATTTAGGGGCAATCAGCCAGGAAGGCTAGTGGTTAGGAGCCAGGAATTCCTGGATTGTGAGAGGGATGATAGACTACCCTTTAGGCCTGATCCCTATGTGGACATCCCTGCAGGCTGGGCTGAGGAACACTCATACCCCATGCACAAGTTTCATGCACTAAAGCCTCTAGTTTTCAAATAATTGTAAAGATCTTTTCTTTGGATGATCTTTCACATGATACAAATCAATTACACTAAAGACCTAAAAAATGTAAGCAATGTTTAATTTGAATAAATAATAACTACACAATTAACATAAAAGAACTGAGTGAATTTCAAAATCAAATTTAAGAATTACAAGTAGCCAAAACCGGTGTGGCTCAGTGGATAGCGCGTCAGTCTGCAGACTGAAAGGTCCCAAGCTTGATTCTGGCCAAGAGCATGCACATTGGCTGCGGGCACATCCCCAGGTGGGTGGTGTGCAGGAGGCAGCTGGTTGATGTTTCTCTCTCATTGATGTTTCTAGCTTTCTATCTATCTTCCTTTCTCTCTGTAAAAGATACTTTTAAAATATATTTTTTTAAAAAGAACTATAGGTAAACCATGCAGTCTGAGTTAATTTCTAGTAGTAAAAAGACTCATTTTATAACTACTATTATTTCATTTGAAAAATGTAAAAAATCAGATTGCGAATTTTACTGTTGAAGTGGCAACACCTTTTCACATTTATTTCCCTCATCTTTCCTACAAAAATCTACATCTCGGGCTTTTTATATTTCAATACTAGAGCCCAGTGCACTTGGTCCTGGCCAATTTGGCTCAGAGAATAGAGTTTTGGTCTGCAGGCTGAAGGGTCCCAGGTTCTATTCCAGCCAAGGACACATGCCTGGGTTTTGAGTGCTATCAAAAGTAGGAGCCATGCAGAAGGCAGCTGATCAATGATTCTCTCATCATTGATGTTTCTAACTATCCCTTCCTCTCTAAAATTAACATGTATATATAAATAAAATTCAAACTAAAAAGAAAATTCATGCACTGGAGAGGGGTTCCCTCAACCTGGCCTGCCCCCT
The DNA here is from genome assembly GCF_014108245.1 of Pipistrellus kuhlii. Taxonomy (NCBI): domain Eukaryota; kingdom Metazoa; phylum Chordata; class Mammalia; order Chiroptera; family Vespertilionidae; genus Pipistrellus; species Pipistrellus kuhlii. Next base: position 202,544 of record NW_023425604.1, read on the forward strand.
TCCACAGTTCATGAGCCCTCAGGGGCAGGAGGTGATCAGGCACTCAGAGGAAGGTGATGCCCCAATCCACTGTAGGTATCGCAAGCCTCCACCAGCCCTGGTTACCTGAGCCTCAGGTGGCCCTAGGGAACTGGGCAGCCACAATCCAAGACTTTCTTGCACCTTGGGCATCAGCTGGGAAGTCGACATCTGAGGCTTGCTTGCACTTTGTGCCAGCTCTTGGTGACGGCGGGGGGTGGGTGGTGGTGGTGGTGGTGGTAGTGGAAGGGGCTTGAGCACACTGGAGGCAGGTGTGCAGAATGGCTGTTCCACTTGTGGCAGGTCTAGCCATGCCATGTGTCTACTGTCCTGGCTTACTACTCACAAAAACAATTTACCATTGCCAATTTTGTGGGCTCTACAAGGAAAGACTATGTTGGGCAAAAAAACCGACTCATAAAAGTCCTTTATCACAGAAAATGAATGGGTGGTCTTTATTTTACTTCAAATCTTTATCTGATTTGTTGAAGTGACATTTATTTGGTAGTGACCCCTGTAATCAAAGAGCTAAGTATTGATAATATAGAAGCAAGCAACTTGCCAGACAAAAGTTTCAGATAAAAGTTATAAGATTGTTCAAAGAACATAGTGAGAACTACAAGGCACTTAATAAAAACTGCAACAGCATGAAAAAAAATAGAAACCATACAAATAACCAGTCAGAAATAAAGGATACAATATCTTAACCTGGCCAGTGTGGCTAAATTAGTTGGAATATTGTCCCATAAACTGAAAGTGGGTTCAATCTCCAATCAGGATACATTTGGGAGGAATTCAATTATTTTTCATACACACTGATGTTTCTCTCCTGAAAATAATTTAAAATACCTCACTTTTAGCTGCTCATTAAAAAAAGAAGAAGAAGAAGAAGAAGAAGAAGAAGAAGAAGAAGAAGAAGAAGAAGAAGAAGAAGAAGAATATATCTGAAACGAGGAATACACTGAAAGGAATAAATGGTAGGTTAGATGTAGCAGAGGTATGATTCACCAATTTGGGGGATGGTACAGAAAACACAATCAGATCAACAAAAAGAAAAAAATAATTAGCCCTGGCTGGTGTTATTGATTAGAGCATTGGAACACCATGTTCTTGGTCAAGGACATGTGCCTGGGTGGAAGGTTTGTCCCTGGCCCTGGTTTGGATGCATGCAAGAAGCATCAGTTGATGTGTCTCACATTGATCACTCTCCTCCCTTTCTTCATTCTCTGAAGAGCAATAGAAAAAGTACTGGTAGGTGTGGATTAAGAAGAAAAAAAAGGATAGTTCAAGGGAAATTTGGGACAATATAAAATGCACCAATATCTGCATCATAGGGGAATCAGAAAGAGAAGGGATTGAGTAAGGAAATGAGAACTTATTTTCAGAAATAATGAACAAAAACTATACTATCCTTGTGAAAAAAACACACACAGCATACAAGTCCAAGAATCACCGTCCCAAATAAGAGGCCCACACCAGGACACATAATAATTAAAACTGCAAAGTTCTTTATTACTGAAAACGAATGGGTGGTCTTTATTTTAGAAAATATAAAATCTTAAAAGCTTCAAGAGAAAGACAGTTCCCATAAGACTATCAACTGAAACAGCAAGTCAGATGGGATTGGCATGAAATAGTCAAAGTGATGTAGATAAAGGACCTACAAACAAGGCTACATTATCTAGCAATGCTATTATTTAAAATTAGAAGATAAAGAGCTTCCCAAACGAAATGAATAGAAATTTGTTACCACTGAAATATTATAAAAAATGTTAAAGGGGCTGCATTAAGGAGGAGGGGGAGAGGAAGTGAACAGGAAGAGGTAAAGAAGAAAAAGGAACATAGTTAAAAGACTAAAATAGCAATATACTGTATATGGAACACAGTAATAATTAATGTAAAAAGTTTAAATGTTCCTAACTTAAGACATAGGGTAAACAAAAATTATATATATATATATATATATATATATATATATATATATATAGAATTTTTGTCTAAAAGAAGCAAGCAACTATTTACAGTCTAAAAGCAAAAGAATATACCTGATAAAATATATTTAAAGCAAAAGCTATGGTAAAAGACAACAAAACACTAAAAAATGATAACAATAGCAATCCAACAAGAGTATATAAATCTTGTAAATATTTATGTACCAAACATAGGAGCCCAAAATATGTAAAGCAAATCTTGAAGGCAGGAGGTTATCAGCAATACAGTCACAGTAGGGGATTTAAACACCCCATTGATATCAATGGAAAGATAGTTCAGTTAGAAAATCAATAAGGATATGGTGGCTTTAAATGACATACCAGATCAGATGGATGTAATAGACAGCTTCAAAAAATTTCACCTAAAGCAGTACAAGTGCACATGAAACATAGAGGTAAGACACATGTTAGGACACAAAGTAAGCCTCAATAAATTTAATAAGATTGGATCAATAAAGAATCTTCTCTGACCATAATGCCATGAAACTTTACATCATTCACAAAATGAAAATTGAAAAATACAAAAAGACATAGATGCTATAGGCCTACCTCAAGAAACAAGAAAAAACACTAATAAACTAACCTTGCACTACATAGTTAGAATGAGAACAGCAAGAAAAGCCCTTTGGAAGTAGAAGGAATGAAACAATAAAGAGTAGAATGGAAATAAATGGCATCCTATCTGATAAAAAAGTTAGATTCACATTAACCTCACTCTGCTACACCCCACAAGCCACGCCCACCAGCCAATCAGAGCAATTATGCAAATTAACCCCAACCAAGGTGGCTGTGGCCGCAGAGAACAGGAGGGAGGCTTGGGTTTCCCTGGCAATAAAGGAAGCCAAGCTTTTCAAACACCCTGGCAGGCCCAGGCATCCACTCAAGAGTGCAAAGTTTCAATTATTGAAGATAAGTAAATTCCAACAGAAATGGTGGGATCCCTGGAGCTAGAAGAGCAAGAGGCAAGAGTTTCCCAAAGCGATAGAGGAAGCCAAGCTTCTGTAGCCCTGGTCGGCTCAGGCCTTCACTCCAAGCTACAAAGAATATACATAAATTCCAACAGAAATGGCTGCTGCCAGGGAGTGAGCAGGAGGCTTGGCTCCACTCCAGGCTACAAAGTTTCAATTGAGGAAGGTAAATAAATTCCAGATTCCAGGGTCTCTATTTGGGTTGTCAGGTGTGTGGCTGGCCTGTAAACCACCACAGGCCCCTCGCCCCGGTCACCCCACTTCCCAAGGGAACCCCAACCCTGATCTGGGACACACTTCAGGGCAAAACAGCCAGCCCCACCCATGCACCAGACCTCTACCCTATCTAATAAGAGTAATATGCAAATTGAACATCACTCCAATACACAAGATCAAGATAACTGCCCCCATGTGGTCAAAGATCCTGCCCCCATGTGGACACAAGATGGCCACCACAAGATGGCCAGCAGGGGAGGGCAGTTGGGAGGGACCAGGCCTGTAAGGGAGGGCAGTAGTGGCAATCAGGCAAGCATGGCAGGGAAGTTGGGAGGCACCATGCCTGTAAGGGAGGGCAGTTGAGAGGAATAAGGTCTTTATGAGGGGGCAGTTGGGCGCGATCAACCCTGCAGAAAATGGCAGTTAGGGGTGACCAGGCCAGCAGAGGAGGGTTTTTGTTGGCAAACAGTCTGGCAGGGGAGCAGTTAGACATCAATCAAGCTGGCATGGAAGTGGTTAAGGGGTGATCAGGCTGGCAGGCAGAAGCGGTTAGGGGCAATCAGGCAGGTAGGCTGGTGAGCAGTTGGGACCCAGCAGTCCTGGGTTGATTCCTTCTACTTCCAAAGGGCTTTTCTTGCTGTCCAACATCCCTCAAGGGGTCCCAGATTGGAGAGAAGCAGGCTGTACTGAGGAACACCCTCCTCCCCTGTGCACCAATTTTGTGCACCGGGCCTCTAGTAGAGAATAAAAAGACAGTACAAAAGATTAATGAATGTGAGAGCTGTTTTTTGTTTGTTTGTTTTTTTACATGATAAAGTTGATGAATTTCTTTTTTTAAAATATATTTTATTGATTTTACACAGAGAGGAATTGAGAGGGACAGAGAGTCAGAAACGTCGATGAGAGAGAAATATCAACCAGCTGCCTCCTGCACACCCCCCACTGGGGATGTGCCCGCAACCAAGATACATGCCCTTGACCGGAATCGAACCCAGGACCTTTCAGTCCGCAGGCGGACGCTCTATCCACTGAGCCAAACCAGTCCGGGCAAAGTTGATGAATTTCTATTCAAACGCATCAAGAAGCAATGAAAGAAGACCCAAATAAATAAAACTATAAATGAAAGTGATGATATAACAACACATACCACATAAATACAATGGATGAAAAACAAATACCTTGAACAATTATATGCAAACAAAATGGACAAATTCCTAGAACTATACAATCTTCTAAAATTCAATCAGGAAGAGCTGAGTAGGGCAATAGCTATTCATGAAATAGAAGAAGTAATGATAATAAAAATTTTCCAGCAAACAAAATCCTGGGCCAGGTGGATTCACAGGAGAATTTTATCAAAAGTTTAAAGAACTAACACATATCCTCCTCAAACTATTCAAAAACTTCAAGAAGAAGGAACACTTATAGGCTCTTTTTATGAAGCCAGCATTATATTAATTCCAAAACCAGATAAAGACACTACAAAGAAAGGGAATTACAGGACAATAACCCTGATGAACACAGATGCTAAAATCCTCAGCAAAAGGAGAACCAAGATGGTGGCGTATGTAAATGCTTATATTTGCTGCCTCTCACAACCACATAAAAATTATAACTAAAACACAGAACAATCATGATCCAAAACCATGGGAAAGCTGAATGAGGGGAAATACTACAACTAGAGAGGTAAAGAAGAAAGTGCATTGAGACTGGTAGGAGGTAAAAAAGCACAGAACAGGCTGTTCTAGCACCCAATGTGTTGCTTTGTTAATCAGGAGGGAGATTGCCTCTTTGGAGGCCACCTGGAAGAGCAAGGGGTCCCAGCCCCATACCTAGGGTTTCAGAGCTAGGGAAAGATGTCCCTATAGGAAGTAAGAACTATAAGCTGTAAAAAACAGTATGGATTGGGGCTAAGTAATACACAGGCTTCTGGAGAACCACCTACTCCTCTTAAAAGCTGGTACCATGAACTGAATTTATAAGCTCCTACTTCCTCTGAGCTTCTGTGCCAGATGAGGCTCTGGGGAGAAACTGATACATACGGGGAGAAACTGGACTGTCTGGCATTGGGATAAAAACTTGGGGGTGGTTTTCTTCCAGATGGAGGAGCTTGCAGTGGTCTTTGTTCGTGTGATGGGACCTGTTTGGTACAGGGCTACCTGGCAGATATTTCTGTTTTCTCTGCCTAGTGAATCTCTAAGATCCCACCCACTCAATTAAAAAAACCCACCCAAGCAGCAGCTTTTGCATTTGAGTGGCCTGTCCTTTCTCAGCCTAAAATCTGTCAGAAAAACTGCTGCTGGGTCAGGGAGCCCAAATTTAACAATAAAAGGCCTCAAAATTGGCAACAGCATCAGCTTTCCTTGCTTCGCAGCTGGGCCTGATCTGGGCACTTCCTAACCCAATATAAACAGCAGGAATCTTCAGGTCTTTCTGTAGCTCCTGTTGGATGGCCCCAGGCAAAAGCTGACTTTGTACCTTCCTAGAGACCCATGGTCAGTGTGAGACCATATCAGATTATAACTTTTTACATCCATAAGTGACACACTTGAGGGGCATACTCAGTGAGCACCAAAGTCCCCCTGAAGCAAGTCCTGCTCCATAAGGGTGTCTCCTGCACATCAGTTCTCCTACTCTAGTCACAGCTGACCCCCACAGCCAATTAGCCTGGAGATCAATTCATCTGAGTGACCAACAATAATCAAGGTTTAATTACAACAAAACTGTGCATACAACCCACGGGGGGGGGGGGGGGGGCGGCGCAGAATTTCCATCTCAGGTGATTGGGGAGGCTGAGCCACTGGTCCCCATAGGACACCTACTACACAAGGCCACTCTACCAACTCAAGGAGATTTAGCAGATATCCAATACATAGAAATAAACATAGGGAAGCAGCCAAAATACAGAGACAAGGAAACATGTCACAAATAAAAGAGATGGAAGAATGCAAACTACTAGACGTAGAGTTCAAAACCACAGTTACAAGGTCATTCAGGAATCTTTTAGAACCCTCCAAGAAACTTAGTGAAACATTCAAGGATCTTAATGAGAATGAAATAAACAAAACAAAACAAAACAAACAAACAAACAAAAAAACCCAAAAATACAACAAAACAAAAGAAAAGTAAAAAAAAAGAAAGAAAAAAAAAAAAAAGGACCAGTCAGAAATTGAGCATACATTGACTGAAATAAAAAATAATATACAGGGATTTGACAATAAACTAGAGATGTCAAGAATCAAATCAATGATTTGAAACATGAGGAAGCAAAGAATACCCAAGCAGAAGAGCAAAAAGAAAAAAACCATGAAGAGCCTCTGGGACAACTTCAAGTGTATACCAACATTCAAATTACGGGGGTGCCAGAAGATGAAAGAGAGAGAAAGATATTGCAAACCTATTTTAAGAAATAATGACAGAAAACTTCTCCTACCAAGTGAAAAACGAAGACTTTCAAGTCCAGGAATTTATTTACCTTCTACAATTGAAACTTTGTTGCCTGGAGTGGAATCAAGCCTCCTGCTAGCTCAGTGGCTATAGCCATTTCTGTTTGGATTTGTTTACCTTCTTTAATTGAAACTTTGTAGTCTTGAGAGGAGGCTTATGCCAGCTAGGGCATGTGGAAAGCTTGGCTTCCTCCATTGCTGGGGAAATCCAAACCTCCCTTCTGCTCTCTGTGGCTGTAGCCATCTTGGTTGGGTTTATTGCATACTCACTGATTGGCTGGTGGGCATGGATGGTGGGCGTGGCTTATGGTGTAGCAGAGTGATGGTTAATTTGCATATTACTATTTTATTAGGTAGGATGTTTTTCCTAAGTGGCAGCCCTGAACAACTTTAAAATTATTTTTTATGAGAATTTTCAGCAGAAAATATTCAAGAGCACCCTAATTGTAATATATTTATTTTTATATTATTTGTTGCAAATTAATATTTAAAATTAAATTCAAAATATTGTAGCATGTGGGGATGGTTCCTGTTTTGGACACATGGAAGTTAATTGGTTAATTCAGATTTTTATTTCTTCATTGATATTCCATTTCATTCATATGTGTTTCCTGAACTTCTCCCCACATTTCTTTTTAGTTTCTGTAGCATCTTTAATGCAGTTGATTGAATGTTTCTGTCAGTAAAGAAGACATTAAATCTTTTTCAGGAACAGATGTTGTTTCCTTGGAAGAGGAATCGTTTCCTTTATTTTATATGCCTTGAGATTTTTTTTGTGTGAAAACTTCCCATTTGAAACTAACAACCTGGTAATTCTGGAAATCAGATTCTGCTCTTTCTCTCTACTCTTTAGAGCCACCTGGACCCCAAGAGAGAAAATGCATCTGTTATGGGTAAAATGCTCTGGTCTTTGTGAACACCACATATTACCAGATAAGGTTCTACTTTTCCATCTTCCTTCTCAGATTGCATGGTTAACAGTACATGGTTAACATCCCAAGAGCTATTGTAGCATTGACATAATTTCATATCCTGTGGATAAGATGATCTATCCTAGCTAATAAAAGAATAATATGCAATTGACTGTCACTCCAACACACAAGATGGTCACCCCCACGTGGACACAAAATGGCCACTACAAGATGGCCTGCAGGAGAGGGAAGTTGTTGTTGGTGGTGGGACCAGACCAGCAGGTGAGAGCAGTTGGGGGAGACCAGGCCAGCAGGGGAGGGCAGTTAGGGGTGACCAGGACTGCACGGGAGGGCAGTTAGGGCCAATCAGGCTGTCAGGGGAGCAGTTAGACAGCCAGCAGGCTGGCAGGGAAGTGGTTAGGTGGTGATCAGGCTGGCAGGCAGGCGAGCAGTTGGGAGCCAGCAGTCCTGGATTGTGAAAGGGATGTCTGATGTGCGTTTAGACCCGATCCCACTGGTATAGAGCCCACAGGCAGTTGAGCATCCCTCAAGGGGTTATAGATTGAAGAGGGTGCATGCTGGGCTGAGGGACACCACTCCCCCATCTTCTCCTCGCCACACAAATTCCATGCACCGGGTCCCTAGTGCCAAATAATAGTGATTAGAGTGGATATCTTTTTGCAATTTCTCATCTTAGAGAAAAAGCTTTCAGTTTTTTACCATTGAACAGAGTGCTAGCTGTGGTTTTCACAAATATGGCCTTTGTTATCATTCAATATCATAAATAGAGATTGAATCTTGTAAAATGCTCTTTCGGCATTTATTGAGGATCATATTTTTATTTTTTGTTAAGTTGGGTTATCACTTTGATTTGCAGATGTTGAATCATCCTTATATTTCTGAAATAAATCCCATTTGATTATAGTGTATCATGCTTTTAATGTATTTTGTTTGTTTTTTATTTTATTTTTATTTTTTAAATTTAATTTAACTTAAATTTTTATTGATTATGGTCTCACATAATTGTCCTTATTCCCCCATTCCCATCCCAAACCCCTCCCTACATATTGCCCCCCCCTCCAACCCCCATTGTCCATGGCCACTGGCTAGGCCCATATGTATGCACACAAGTCCTTTGGTTGATCTCTTCCCCTTACCCCCATCCTCCCTTACTTTCCCTCTGAGGTTTGAGAGTCTGATCGCTGGTTCTCTTTCTCTGGGTCTGTTTATGTTGTTGATTATTTCCTCTAGATGTGTGAGATCATGTGATCCAAGAAATATCCTTGTAAGAACCTAAACTGCAACAAGCCATAGTGGTTATGCTGAGAGGCCAGTGAATCAGTCTGTAGTGAGTTTCTTTCTGGGCCAACAGTTCTTTTGCGTCCCAATTTCAACGCCAGATAGTTCCTTATGTGTACATGCCAGCCATGATATTTCAGATCTGACTGGTGGACAAATGGTGGTAATGCAGGTCTGCCCCTCTCTGGTTTGGTCTTGGGCATCCTTCAGCAACCCGCAGCTACTGTCTGCTGGTATACTGAGGCGTCGTCAGCATCTTCCATCTCTGAACTGTGTCTCTTCTGTCTTCACGGCTGGAGCGCTTCTGTCTATTTTTCTCTGTTACTGGATTCTAGATGGTCTTGGAGTTGTTTTCTGAAAATATACAGACATATTCTCGACCAAAAGTTAATAAAGGGGTATTTTCTTTAAATTTGATTTGGGGTTCTTTTCCATTTTTTCCTCCCCAAATGATTTTCCCCTAGCTGGTTTTGTCACCATGTGTGTATTTTCATGGGTATCTTGCTATTAGCATTTCCAATGAAGGTTAATTTTCTAAAGCAAAATTTTTTTAGATGTAAATTATTCTCTAATGATATTCTTCCACTGTCACCCCCTTTTTTACTTTAAATAATAGGAGACTTTTGGAAATTTTATTCTGTAGTCTTGATACTTTTTACATTTTAACTTATTTGCGCTACACTATGACTGCTTTAGGTTCATAACATGTTGTGCATTTTACCATGGGACACTCTGCCAATAAGAATTTTTGTTAACCTTTTAGGAATAGCTTTTTGAATAGTACAATCAGTTTGTTGTTGTTTTTTTGTTTGTTTGTTTTTTAGAATATTCATTTATTTCCATTAGCCACATTACTTTCCTCTGAGAAATTGGCTACCATTCATCTGTCATACTCAACACTCTAGCATCAATCTCATTTACCATGTGTGTATTAGTGGAGTTGATAATTTCCCTTCCTGAGAAGGGCCTGAGCATTCCTGCTTCTAGGCTGGACTTGGATATTAAAAACCCACTTGTCCACACCATGGGTATAAAACTTCTCAAACAAGTCTTGTTACAGTGAGAGGGCAGCTTCTGTCAGCCAAGTCTCTGTCTGTTACCTGGGTCCCACTTTGATCTGTGCATGGGAAGTGAAGCAGGAGACCTCCCTCAGAATAGGAGGAGAAGGTTCAGGCGCCTGCCATGCTGCAGGGGGCATTGGTAAGGGTCTGTGCCCCACCTCTGTTGACCCCCAAGTTCTCTCCTGATGGCCCTCTGCGACTGTGCCTGTCCTAGGTTGTTCCTTCCTTGAGGAATCTTACCTGTCTCTGGCTAACCAGCCATCCTCTGGGGCCAAGCAGGGTGATGTGAGGTTTAGTTCTGTCTCCTTGGTAGCCTATGCCCTCATGGGCTCCACACCCAGCACCTGCCTCGAGAACCCCTCACCTGCTGGCGAGGCCCGGGCTTTGATCTCATAATTTGTGGGAACCCATGTTTCTTCTCCAGAGAGAGATCTATGGAGAAGATCCCCCCACGGGCAGGCTCCCCCCACCGGGCAGGCGAGAGATCTATGGTACCAGCCACCATGGTGCTTCAGCCTCAACATGAACTGAAAGGTCAGGCAACAATTGTGTTTTTTAATCCCCCCATGAGGACATGGTTAAAGTGAAGAAAAGAGAGAGAGAAAGAGGAAGAGAGGGGGGGGTGCAGGGGGAGGGAGAGAAAGGGAGAGAAAGGGAGAAAGGGAGAGAAAGGGAGAAAGGGAGAAAGGGAGAAAGAAAAAAGATAGAAAGAGAAACAATGATGCCTCCAGTACCTTTCCCAACTGTACTGAATGAATAACCTTTTTGATGAATGGAAGGCATTCCAACTGACTGAACTACTGGGCCAGAGATATTTCTCTTTCTTAATGTTGTTTTTGTCTTGTTTGACATCAGGGGTAATGTTTTCCTTGTAAAATAAGTTATAAAGCGTTCCCTTCAATGTTCTGTAAGAGTTTAGAGAAAATTAGTGTTAAACATTCTTTAAATATTTGGTAGAATTTCCAAGTGGAGCAATCTATTTTAGGACAGTTTTTTGTTTACTGTTTTAATCTTCTCACTATAATCTGCCTATTTAGATTTTTACTGTTCTAAAAATTTATCCACTTCTCTAATTTGGGAAAGGTTGTGTGATTCTAAGAATTTATCAGTCTTTGAAATTTTCTATTTTTGTTGGCATATAGAATAGTAGTCTTTATGATATTTTGTATTTCTCTGGGATCCATTGCAACTTCTGTTTTGTTTGTGATTTTCATCATTTGAGACTTATTTTTTTAAGTAAATATAGGTAAAAATTTGTTAATTTTGTTTATCTTTTCAAAGAAACTCTTAGCTTTGTTGATCTTTCCTACTGTCTTTTCCATTTCTCTTTCATTTATTTCTTCTCTGATCTATTTTACTTGCTTTGTTCCATTGACTTTGATATTTATTTGTTCTTCCTATTCTAATTTCCTTAAGTTTTTTATTAGATTATTTATTTAATACTTTTTTTGTGATTTCTTGAGCTATGCTTTTAATGCCATACACCTTTCAGTGCTGCTTCTGCTGCTACACTAAAATTTTTTATGTCATATTTGCATTGCCATTCATCTTCATGGTGCTGAAGGGCTGAGGTGAGGTGTTATGCAGGGGCAGGCTAAAGGAGGTCAATGGGGAAAAAATGGGGAACCAATGCAATACTACCAGCAACAAAGAATTATTTTTTTTATTTATTATTTACTTATTGTCTAAAATTTTACATATGTCTCCTTTTCTTCCAAATGGACATCCCCCCACCATTCACATCCTAGGTGAGCCCCCACCATCCAGTGTCTGTGGCAATTGGTTATGCTAATGTGCATGCATACAAGTCCTTTGGTTGCACTCTAAGAACCCTCTCCCCTGCCATTTGTCTTTGGATCTATTCCTGATCATCAAATTATGTTGATCATTATATCCCACATATGAGTGAGATCATTTGATATTTATCTTTCTCCAACTGGCTTATTTCACTTAGCACAAAACTCTCCAGTTCCATCCATGTTTCTGCAAATGGTAAAAGTTCCTTTTTTTAATTTTTATTTTTGTAGTGGCAAAATATGGGGATTACATTGTATAGATGTAATACTGTTTTTTTTACTCCATTCTTCTATTGATGGATATGTAGTTTGTTTTGACACCTCGGCAATTATAAATTGTGCTGCTACGAACATAGGGGTATTGTTGTTCCTGTTTGCTTGGGATATATTCCTAGAAGTCCTAGATATATTCCTTGGGTCAAATGGAAGTCAATTTTTAACTTTTTGAGGAATCTCCATAGTGTCTTCCACCGTGGCTGCACCAATCTGCATAACCACCAGCAGTGCACCAGGGTTCCTTTTTCTCCACATTGTTGTCAGCACTTGTTTGTTGATTTGTTGATGATATAGCTATACTGGCAGGTGTGAGATGGAACCTCGTTGTTTGGATTTGCATCTCTAGGATAATTAGTGACTTTGAGTACGTTTTCATATGTCTCTTTGCCTTCTGTATGTCCTCTTCTGAAAAGTGTCTATTGAGATCCTTTACCCATTTTGATTGGATCATTTATCTTCCTTTCGTTAAGTTGTATGAGTTTTCTGTAAATGTTGGAGATTAAATCCTTGTCAGAAATATCATTGGCAAATATGTTCTTCCATTCAGTGAGCTTTCTTGTTTTGTTGATGGATTCTTTTGATGTGCAGAAACTCTTCATTTTGATGTACCCCCATTTGTTTATTTTCTCCCTAATCTATATTGCCCTAGAAGCTCTGTTGGTAAAGATATTGTTATAATATATGTCTGTATTTTGCTGCCTATGGAGTCTTGTAGGATTGTTATGGTTTTCCGAAGTCCTTTAGCCATATTGAGTTTGTTTTTTTGTGTGTGTATGGTGTAAGTTGGTGATTTAGTTTCATTATTTTGGGTATATCAGACCAAATTTTGCAGCACCATTTATTGAAGAGATTATCTTGACTCCATTGTACACTTTTGCCTCCTTTGTCAAATAGTAATTGAACGTAATGGCTTGGGTTGATTTTTGCATTCTCTATTCTGTTCCATTGGTCTATATCTCTGTTCTTCTGCCAGTACTAGGTAGTTTTGAGGACTGTGGATTGCTAATATAATTTTGGAGAAATATCTATATAGGTCCTTTACACATTTTTTTAATGGGATTGTTTTCCTTTTGTTAAGTTGTATGAGTTCCTTATACGTTTTGGATATTAACCCTTTATCAGATGTATCATATCATTGTCAGATACGTTCTCCCATTTGTGGGATTCCTTTTTATTTTGTTTCTTTTGTTGAGCAAAAGCCTTTTATTTTGATGTCACATTTGCTTAGGTTCTCCTTAGTTTCCATTGCCCAATGAAATGTATTGGTAAAATATATCTTTATGAGATATATTTGAGATTTTACTGCCTATGGTTTCTTCTAGGATTTTTATGGTTTTATAACTTACATTTAAGTGTTTTATCAATTTTGAGTTTATTTTTATGTATGATATAAGTTGGCAGTCAGTTTCATGTTTCTGTCCAATTTTCCCAACACCATTTATTGAAGAGACTCCATTATATGGTCTTTGCCAAATATTAACTGAGTATAATGACTAACAGATTTTCTATTCTGTTCCACTGATTAATATGTTCTTGTGCCAGTACCAGGCTGTTTTGATTATGGTGTAAGTTAAAATCTGGTATTGTGATTCATCCAACTTTGTTTTTCTTTCTTATATGGAGTCTTTTTGAGACTTTTTGGAGTTTTTGCTCTAGATTTGTGACATACGGTGTTGATATTTTAATCAGAATTTCATTGAATCTATAAATAGCTTTGGGAAGTATGAACATTTTTAATGATGTTGATTCTACCATTCCATGAATAATGTATATTATTCCACTTGTTTATATCTTCTATCTCTTTTTTCAACATCCTGTATTTTTCTGAGTACATATCTTTTATACTGAGTTAGGTTTATTCTTAAGTATCTTATTTTTTTGTTGTTGCAATGGTTAATGGATTTTTGTTTGCTTGTTTCTCTTTCTGAGAAACATTATTAACAAAAACATTGATTTTTGGTGTTGATTTTGTATCCTGCTACATTGATAAATCCATTTATTAAACCTAATAGCTTTTTTTAGTGGAGTATTTAGGATTTTCTAAGTACAATATTATGTCATCTGAGAGTTTTTTCTTCCTATTTCTAATTTGAATGCCTTCTATTTCTTCTTATTGTATGATCTCTGTGGCTAGGACTTCCAGTACTTTGTTAAATAAGAGTGGTGATGGTGGGCATCCCTGTCTTGTTCCTGTTCTTAGGGTAAGGTTTTAGTTTTTGTTCTTTGAGTATGATGTTTGCTGTAGGTTTGTCATATATGGCCTTTATCGTATTGAGATGTGCTCCCTCTTTTTCACTTGCTGAGAGTTTTTATTAAAATGTTGGATTTTGTTGAATGCTTTTTCTGTATTTATTGATGTCATGAAGTGATTTTTGTCTTTCAGTTTATTTATGTGATGTATAATGCTTATTGATTTGTGGATATTGTACCAGCCTTGCATACATGGAATAAATCCATCTTAGTCATTGTGTGTGATATTTTTATTGAATCGTTGGATATTACTTGCTAATATTTTGTGTGGATTTTAGCATTTATGTTCATCAAGGATATTAGCCTGATAGGTTTATCTTTCTTTGTAGTGTCTTTATGTGGTTTTGGAATTAGGATGTTTCTAGCCTCATAAAATGAGCCTTGGATTGTTTGGAATAGTTTTGGGAAGACAGATGTTAGTTCTTCTTTTGAATGTTTGGTAAACTCCCCTGTGAAGCCCTCTGGATCTGGTGGTCAGTGCATGTCATAGTGACCGGTTTTGTTAGATTGTTTCACCATTCAGTCTAATTGCCTATTAGGGTTATATGTGTATGTATACACATAGATAGTACATTATGTGTATCTTGTTCATTATGTGTACCCTTCTGTTACAATTTAGTTTTGAATGCTTTTAGTCGCTCTGTGGGTGAAAAAAAAAGTGGTGTCTACTGCTGACCCATACCACTCAATCTTTACCATAGTCTCGAACTTTGTCTTTCCTAGGAAAATCATGCTATTGTTAGGTGTGGTCTATCAGTTGGTTCCACTGCAGGAATAAGGTAAGCAGGGTAGAACCAGTGTGCTTGGGAATCAGATATAAAGAGTCTTTTATTGGGAGTAGGGAAACTAAGTCTGAAGAAAGGGGTCAAGAAATGTATCTCAATGTCAGACAGTAGTCTACGAGAAAGACAAACTGAATGTTCAACATTCAGAATGAGCAAGATTACCTTCTCCTCTTGGAGCTTAGCTTAACGAGGTAGGGCAATAGGGACTTAGGATAGTGGATACAAATAATCTCCCAATAAGGGTAATGTTTTCAATCTTGTAGGAAGAGGGTGGGCACTTCTTTCCTTTCCTAGGCAAATGCTTTAAAAATGCACCCAAGGACTCAGCTGCAAGTAGTCTTCAGTTTTCCCTGATGAATTGAGTTCGTATTGAGGGAGGGTCTTTCCCAGCATATAGAAAAGGCAAGCTAGAGGAAGAGGAAAATGGCATTCAAATAGGCAGACCTTCCTTGTACCTCCTCCTAGGAACAGGCTGTCTATACAGCTAAACTTGGGAACATTCACCCAAAGTTACCAACTGAGGAGACAAATATAATGGGTAACGTTCATGAAAGTGGCTTACTCAGCTTTCTTGGGTGGTAGGCCAAGAGTGAAGAGAGATCTCTCAGCTATGCGAGGGTTATTTCACTGAGAAGGTTGAAACCCATGCTCAGGCTGGATTCCACAGCCCTGAGGAACAGAGCCAAAACCAGTGGCCGTGTAATATTTAGCCATGAAAGGCAGCAGGGCTGCTGGCCACTAGGCAGTCTGGAGCCAGTTGAACATCAAACCAAAAAGGTTTTTTATGTTGTTGTTTAAATGAAATCCATAGCAAAGGTTTTTTGTTTCAGTAACTCACCTGACGCTTCAGTGGAGAGAGGACAGTGTGGACTGAAAGTACCTGATGGAAGGATGGGCTAAGAAGCAATGGGGAGAAATGTGGGGTGGTGGAAAAAAGGTGGCTATGAGACCTACCTTGGGTCACACCACCCCCAAACAACAACAACAAAAAAAGCCACTTTTCCTGAGAAGCTGTGATCAATTCTATTAGCTGCAGCACCCACACCCACCCACACACACACACACACACACACACACACACACACACACAAAAGGGGGGTGGGGGGAGGAGAGAAACCACCTAAGTGATACAGCCCCACTCTGAGTAGCCCTGTCTGCTACAACCTGCATCTTGACTTTTGCAGAGGAGACAGCAGCAAGAGCCAAAGCCCATGGGTTTGAACAGTATCAGGGAATGGAGGTAGGATTATCTGTCCAACTGTCTCAAAAACCTGGCTGGTGCTTCCTCCTCATATGGTAGCTGATAGAAACTCCAGTTTTTTCAGCTAATCCCTCTGGGCTGAATATGAAGAACTCTGCCCAGACAAGGATAGGGAAATATTCTGAGATACCCTCCAAGGAGTAGCTCTGGGATAGAAAAAACCATTCATTACTACCCCTGAAATCGAAATGGCACCTCATTATTCTGCCTAAAGCCATTTTAGAAACAAACTTTTGGAATGATTAACAGCTGGCTGGCAGGTAAAGGCAGGCAGAGGCAGAGCCTGTGGGACCTAACAAAGCTTGCAGACTAATCACTGGGCTTTGTGTTGCTAGTAAACTTGCTTTATAAGGCAGCTTGGCTCTTCCCACATGTAGCCAGTCTTGTAGAAAAAAGACAAACTATGGATCACTTGAAACTTCAGGCATGTTCCTGAGATTCGGTGCAGGACAGTTTCTCACAGTGGTTAGCACCTAAATATCTCCCAGGAAATCCAGAATTAGTAGTTAAAACAGTCAGCTTTAGACATTAGAAAAGCAGGATCCAAAGGGAGCTCCCAGAAGGCACTAAATTCTGTTAAGATGAATTCTATTTTATCCCCCCCCTTTTAACTTCTTTATTGATTTGTTATTATTTTAGTCTTTTTCCCCATAAGTCTAATTCTTCAAATCTCTTTTCTTAACCTATATTTTATTTTTTCTGCTTTCTCTTCATTTTTCATTTCTTTTTTTTTTCTATCTGCTTTCTCCTCCATTACCCTTTACATAATTATTTTCTTTTCCTTTTCTTTCCTGCCATTTTCCTGCCATATTCTTTATTCTTAGTTTTTCTTTCATCTCTGCCCTTTATATCTTTTTTTCTCCCCCCTTTTTATTCTTTATCTTTTCTTTTCATTCTTCTATTATTATTGTCTTTTCTCCTTCCTAATTCTCTTCTCTTGGGCTTACTTTTGTTGTAGGGATCTTATGTATATTTTTGTTTTATTTCTAGTTTTGTTGTGTTCTGCCAGCATATGCACAACAACTCTCACAATAGCCAGCCTGAGAAGAGATACCACCCATAATAACACAATAGCATTCAGGGCCAAATTACCGTGAAAAAGCCCAAGGAACTCACACAAGTGACACTTATGGAACACCCAGATCAGAGGAACTAACAGACTGCATCACTGTGTTCCACAAAACACTTATTACATAAGACCACATCATGGGGACTGGCGGGCATGACAATTTACTATAATACATAGAAACAAATACAAAGGAACATAAAAAAAAAACAACAACAAAGAAACAACCCCCAACTAAGTACAAGCAGGAAGTATCAGAAAGAAATCTAAAGGAACTGGAGGCAAGCAATTTATCAGATACAGTTAAAAGTAGTGGTCACAGGATACATAAAGACTTCACAGTGAGAATTTTAAGAAACTTAGGGGGAACTACAATAGCATATACAAAAAATAAAAAACACAATCAATTATAAATGAAGAATAACATATCTGACATCAAGAATACAAAAGAAGAAATCAAAAGTAGATTAAATGAGGCAGAAGATTGAATTAGTGATTTGGAGGACAAGGGAGAAAAAATAGCAAATAAAAGAAGGAAAAAGAATTGAAAAACAGAATATTAATTTAAGGGGTGTTTGGGAAAACATGTCACATAGAGCATTTGCATTAAAATGTGATCAGGAGGAGAAGAAAGTTAACAAGGAATAGAGAATCTGTTTAAAGAAATAATGAAAAAAAAAATCCCTAACATGGTGAAGAAAAAAGTCAAAAAAATTGAGGATGCACAGAGAGCAAAAATCAATTCAAATATACAGAGATCACATAATAATCAAAGCGTCAAACTTTAAAGTTAAAAAAATAAATATAGCGAGAGAGAAAAAAGTAACTTATAATAGAGACATTAGAATGTTAGCTGACTTCTCTACAGAAACATTATAGGCAAGATAGAATTGGCATGAATTATACAAAAATAATGAAAAATAAGGACCCAAACCCACGATTATTCTAGCTAGTCAAATTTAAAATTGGAAATAAAGAGCTTCAAGGACAAGAAAAGGCTAAAGGAGAAGTATATGATGACCAAACCAACACTGCAAGAAATATTAAAGGGAGTGGTTTAAGAAGAAGAAATTGATAGAGAAACATAGGAATAAAAAATGGCAATAAATAGGTATCTATAATAATAAAAGTGTAATATGCTAATTAGACTGGACAGCTGATCAACCTTTTGGACATCATTCTGGATGTCCTTCAGGATAACCTTCTGGATGCAGCCACAGCAGTGGGGGCCGAGGCAGAGGCAGTTAGTTGGCAATCAGGCAGGCAGGTGAGCAGTTAGAAATGATCAGGCAGGCATGCAGGCAGGCAGAGTGGTTAGAGGCAATCAGGAAGGCCAGCTATCAGGAGCCAGAAGTCCCAGATTGCAAGAGAGATGTCCAATTAGTAATTGCATATCCTCCAAGTGGTTCTGGGTTGCGAGAGGGTGCAGACTGGCTGAGTGACACTCCCTCCCCCGCTCCTGTGCACACATTTTGTGCACCTGGCCTCTAGTCAACAATAAGCTTAAGTAGAAATTGACTAAATGCTCTATCAAAGACATTTTGTATCTGGATGGATAAAAAAAACCATGTCCTATATCTATGCTTGTTTACAAGTGACTCACCTCAGAACAAAAGACATACACAAGAGGAAAATGAATAAATGAAAAAAAAAATTCCATGCAAATGCAAATGAATAAAAGCAGGGGTGGAAATACTTATATCTGAAACAATAGACATCAAACAAAGATCATAAAAGATGGCAACTATATTATGCTAAAGGGGAATCATTACAACAGAAGGATGTAATTTTGGTAAACATATTGGCACCCAGTATATGAGTATGTTACATCTTTTGGTTTCATATATATATATATATATATATATATATATATATATATATATATATGAGAATGTTAAGAAATAAATTGAGGAAGATGGCGACCGAACAGATGGACTTGTTCTGACTCCGGTCCCAGAACAGAAAAAAGCAGCGTCTGAGTCGCTCAGGAAAAGTTGATTGGCAGCTGAGGGACAGCGGAAATCTAAAGGAAGGTAAGGAAAGGTCCACTGGACAGGATTTCCTGACCAACCGGCCAGCACTGTGGCCGCTGCAGCGGCTCTCCCAGAGCTCCGGGCTTGGAGGGAAGGCTGCGCCATCTTACCAGGAAAGGAGGAGCTTCTCTGAGGCCTGGAAAAACCCACAGCGGGGAGGTCCATCGAGGAGCTGAGGCGGCCCAATCTGTGCAAACACTTGGTTTCAAGGGACTTCTTCAGTCACCCACGGAAAGGTCAGAGTTTGCGGGGAAAACTTGAGGGATCTGGGTCCCGTAGTGATGGTAGCCGCTGAGCTCCGGCAAGGCCCCGCCCCTCACTGTAGCTGGGAGCGCAGTGCTGCCGCCTGCACTGAGCTGCGCCCAAAGAAGGCTGCACCGAGAATTCTGCTTGGGACAGCCAGTGCTGGGTTTGGCGTAATCTGGGACTTTTTTAAAAACGCCAGGGGACACGGGACAGAGTGTTAAGAATTGCGGCTGTCCCAACAAGGGCGGAACATCTGGACACCTTGGCGCCTGATCCCCTTCACCCCCTTGCTTCTGAATACTAGGGAAGGACTGCCCAGTTGGGCATATCCGGGGAAATTGAAAGGGGAAATTGAAAGGGGAAATTGCCTTCCTGGAAACAAGGGATCGGAGCCAGAAGAGAGAGTCTGGGAGCCAGTTGGCACCCTGCCAGCTAGAACCATAGAGAAAGAAGGCCAGAGCAACCAAAAGGACTGGGAGGTCAAACCGGAAACACTGACACCTAAGAGCTGAATTACAAACTGCCTTTTTACTTTTCTTTTCTTTTCTTTTCTTTCTTTTCTTTTTTTTCTCTTTTTCTTTTTATTAATCAAAAATAAATGGACACAAATAACGAAGATATAGCCTACTTAAAATTAAGGATTACCGTACAAATCTTTGGTGCAGTGTAATGCTGGGAACTGCAAGACTGTCTGGGCCGAGAATCAGGAGTGCCAAATACAATAACAGAGGAAGTGAATGACCACTACTGGACATTTTTATCCTAATTTTACTATTCTTTATTTTATTTTCATTTTTTACATATTTTATTTAATTTTCATTTTTTATACATCTTTTACTTAAGAAACAAATATTTTTCTTTTTTCCTTACTTATTTTACCTTTTCAGTTATTACATTTTTCAATCTCTATCATCACTATTACTACTGCTATTTTGCAATTTTTTTTCTTTTCTTTTCTTTTCTTTTTTTTCTTCTCCATTTTATTTTTTCTTTATTTTACATTGGGAGTAACCTTCATTCTATTTTAATCTCTTCTATATCATCATTCAACCCTATCTCAACTTGACTTTTACACCATCACTCTCGTACTAAACTTTGCCCATTTAGTCTCCGGTTTATCCTATCCCTTTCCTGCTTTAGTTTTCCCTCTATTCGTTCTGTATACCCCCTGCTAAAGCTCTCACTATACTTATAGACGTAAGTTCCAACCCCTGATCCAAGTGTATAAATACCACTCTCTGCACTATATTAACTAGTTAAAAAAACACAACTGTTCTCCCCTCTATTCTTTTCTCATTGTTTGTGTGAAGGTTGATTATTGTGAATTTTTATGCTTTTTAGTGAAATTGTTATGCTTATTCCTGTGTTGTTATTGTTGCTTCGTATTTTTTTTTAAATCCTCTGTTTTTGTTTGTTTCTTTTACTTCTGTACATCATAGCCTTACTTAATAATAGTGGATATTGTAGTTTGTATTGATCTCCAAGTATTGTTACTGGCATTGTCTGGGTTCAGTGGTTGTTCTATGGCAATTTTCTCCACAGATATATAGTTTGTCTCTCATTTCTCTTTTAGTTTCCTTCTTCTCTATCTTTTTTTCCATTTTCCAACTTCATTTTGTCATTACTTTTTTCCTTCTTTTTCTATCTATTTATCCCTCTTTTTAAATTGTATTTACTTATTTTATTTATTATTATTTTTTAAAATTTTCTTTATTTTATTTTTACCTTTCTTCTCTCCTATCCCCCAATTTGCCTGTCTCTAGTGGTCACCTTTGTGGGAGGTTATGAATACTATAAATACATTCCTGTTAAGTGCCTCTTGTGTTGTACCTGGTAGTGTTGTAGTTTGTACCTTTAAATCAACGCAGGAGAAGAAACACCACATAACCAGACATCCTGAAAAGAGAGGCCATGGGGAGACAAAGAAATAGCCTGCACATGAAAGAAAAGCAGGCATCACCAGAAAAGGAAGTAAAGGAGTCAGAGGCAAGCAGCCTACCAGAGCAAGAATTCAGAATAATGATCATAGGATGGCTAAAAAGAATGGAAGAGAAATTTGACAATAACCAAGAAGAAATGAGAAAGAACCATGAGGAACTGAAGAAGAACCAAGAGGAACTGAAGAAGAACCAAGAAGAAATGAAAAATGACATCACTACATTGAAGAACTCAATAGAAAGCATCAAAAGTAGACAGGATGAAGCAGAGGACCGCATCAGTGAGCTACAAGATAAGATGGAAAAAAATACTCAAGTAGAGCAGCTTCTAGAAAAAAAGATTAAAAAACGGGAGGAGAGCCTACAGGAGCTTTGGGACAATACAAAACAAAATAATATTCGAATAATAGGGGTTCCAGAAGGAAAGGAAACTGAGGTAGACATGAAAAAGTATTTCAAGAAATAATGACAGAAAACTTTCCTGAGATAGAGAAGAAAAACCCCACACAAACCAAGATGCTCACAGATCCCAAGCAAAATAAATCCCAGAAGACAGACGCCAAGGCACATTATAATCAAATTGGCAAACAACAATGACAAAGTAAGAATCTTAAAAGCAGCCAGAGAGAGACAGAAAGTGACATACAAAGGAACCCCCATCAGACTACCAACTGATTTCTCAACAGAAACATATCAGGCCAGAAGGGAATGGGATGAAATATACAAAGTCATGCAAAGGAAGGGTCTGAATCCAAGAATACTGTACCCAGCAAGGCTATCAATCAAAATTGAAGGGGAAATCAGGATCTTCACAGACAAAAAAAGACTGAAGGAATTTATATCCACCAAACCAGCAATGCAAGAAATGCTAAAGGGTCTACTGTAAAAATAAAGAAATAGGAAGTGAAGAAGGAACATGGGTATAGACTAAAAATGGCGTCAAATGAGTACCTATCAATAATAACCTTAAATGTAAATGGATTAAATGCTCCAATCAAAAGACACAGGGTGTCAGAGTGGATAAGAAAACAAGACCCATACATCTGTTGTCTACAAGAAACCCACCTCAAAAAAAAAAAAAAAAAATGCACACAAACTGAGGGTGAAGGGATGGAAAAAAGTTTTCCAGGCAAATGGAAATGAAAAAAAAAAAAGCTGGGGTAGCAATGCTTATATCTGACAAATTAGATCTCAGAGTGAAGGACATAACAAGAGATAATGAAGGCCACTTCATAATACTAAAGGGAACAATCCAACAAGAAGAAATAACCCTGGTAAATATATATGCACCCAATACAGGAGCAACCAAATACATTAAAAAACTGCTGAAGGACATTAAGAGAGAGATTAATAGCAATACAACCATAGTAGGAGATTTTAATACCCCACTGTCACCCTTCGACAAATCATCTAAACAAAAAAATCAGCAAAGAAATATCAATCCTAAATGACTCATTAGACCAGATGTAATTAATTGACATCTTCAGAACATTCCATCCCAAAGCCACAGAATATACATTCTTCTCAAGTGCACATGGGACATTCTCAAAGATAGATCACATTTTGGGACATAGGCAAAGTCTCTTCAAATTCAAGAAGATAGAAATCATATCAAGCGTCTTCTCAGATCATAATGCCATAAAACTGGAAATTATCTACAATAAAAATAATCCAAAAAAATCAAACACATGGAGCGTAAACAGCATGCTATTAAACAAGGACTGGGTTACCAAAGAAATCAAGGAAGATATTAAAAACATCCTGGAAATAAATGACAATGAAAACACAACAATCCAAAATCTATGGGACAGAGCAAAAGCAGTTTTGAGAGGGAAGTTCATATCCTTACAAGCCTATTGCAAAAAACTAGAAAAAAAGGCTAACAAGTGATCTGATGCTACAACTCAGAGAGTTAGAAAAGGAGCAACAGGAAAAGCCCAGTGTAAGCAGAAGGAAGGAAATAACAAAAATTAGAGCACAGATAAATGACATAGAGACCAAAGAAACAATACATAAGATCAACAAAACCAAGAGCTGGTTCTTTGAAAGGATAAACAAGATAGATGGACCTCTAGCCAGGCTAACCAAGAAACAAAGAGAGAGGACCCAAATAAACAAAATCAGAAATGAAAGAGGTGAAATAACAACAGACCCCACCGAAATACAACGGATTGTTACAAAATACTATCAACAACTCTATTCCAACAAAATGAACAACCTGGAGGAAATGGACATATTCCTAGAAAAATACAAACTTCCAAAACTCAATCAGGAAGAATCTAAAAATCTCAATAGAACAGTGACTTGGGAAGAAATTGAAACAGTCATCAAAAAGCTTCCAGCAAACAAAAGTCCAATGCCAGATGGCTTCACAGGAGAGTTTTACCAAACATTCAAGGAACAACTAAAACCTATCCTCCTCAGACTATTCCAAAAAATCCAAGAGGAAGAAATACTTCCAAACTCCTTCTATGAAGCCAGCATCACCGTAATACCAAAACCAGATAAAGACAACCCAATGAAAGAGAATTACAGGCCAATATCCCTCATGAATATAGATGCCAAAATCCTCAACAAAATTCTAGCAAATCGACTCCAGAAGAACATCACAAAGATCATACACCATGACCAAGTAGGATTTATTCCAGGAATGCAAGGATGGTACAATATCTGCAAATCAATAAACGTGATACATCACATAAACAAATTGAAAGATAAAAATCATATAGTCATATCAATTGATGCAGAAAAACCATTTGATAAAATCCAACACCCTTTCCTGATAAAAACTCTTAACAAGGTGGGAGTACAAGGATCATACCTCAACATAATAAAAGCTATATATGATAAACCCACAGCCAACATTATACTCAATGGGCAAAAACTAAAAACATTCCCTCTAAGAACAGGAACAAGACAGGGATGCCCACTCTCGCCACTCCTGTTTGACATAGTACTGGAAGTACTAGGCATTGCAATTAGACAAGAGGAGGAAATAAAAGGCATCCACATTGGAAAAGAAGAAGTAAAGTTATTCTTATTTGCAGATGACATGATATTGTACAAAAAATACCCAAAAGACTCCATTAAAAAACTAATTGACTTAATAAATGAATTTGGCAATGTAGCAGGATACAAAATTAACGCCAAGAAATCCATGGCATTTCTATACACCAACAGTGAAACTACAGAAACAGAGACTAAAAAAGCAATCCCATTTACCATCGCACCAAAAAAATTAAGATACCTAGGAATAAATTTAACTAAGGAAGTAAAGGACCTATATGCAGAAAACTACATGACACTGAAAAAAGAGATAGAGGATGATGTAAGGAGATGGAAGAACATACCATGTTCATGGATTGGTAGAATCAATATCAAAATGCCCATACTCCCTAAAGCAACCTGTAGGTTCAATGCACTTCCCATTAAAATACCAACTGCATATTTCACTGACCTAGAAAGAACTCTCCAAAAGTTCATTTGGAACAATAAAAGACCCCGAATAGCCACAGCAATCCTGAGAAAGAAGGGTAAAGTAGGAGGGATCTCAATACCAGACTTCAAACTGTATTACAAAGCCACTGTTCTCAAAACAGCCTGGTACTGGCACAAGAACAGACATATATGATAGATCAATGGAATAGAATTGAGAACCCAGATATCAACCCAAATCACTATGCTCAATTAATATTTGACAAAGGAGGCACAAATATACAATGGAGTCAAGACAGTTTCTTTAATAAATGGTGTTGGGAAAATTGGGCAGACACATGCAAAAGAATGAAACTAGATCACCAACTTACACCATTCACAAAAATAAACTCAAAATGGATACAGGACTTAAACATCAGATGGGAAACCATAAAAATACTAGAAGCATCCACAGGCAGCAAAATCTCAGACGTATGCCAAAAGAACTTCTTCACTGATACTGCCCCTAGGGCAATGGAAGCTAAAGAGAAAATAAACAAATGGGACTACATCAAAATAAAAAGCTTTTTTACGGCAAAAGAAACCATCAACAAAACAACAAGAAAGCCCACGGTGTGGGTGAACATATTTTCAAATAACACCACTGATAAAGGTTTAATCTCCAACATTTACAGACACCTTATACAACTAAATAAAAGGAAGATGAATGATCCAATTAAAAAATGGGCAATGGACCTAAATAGAATATTTTCAAAAGAAGACAGAAGGAAGGCCAAAAGGCACATGAAAACATGCTCAAAGTGACTAATTGTCCGAGAGGTGCAAATCAAAACAACAATGCGGTACCATCTCACTCCTGTCAGAATGGCCAACATCAACAAATCAACAAACGACAAGTGTTGGCGAGGTTGCGGAGAAAAAGGAACCCTCGTGCACTGCTGGTGGGAATGCAGACTGGTGCAACCACTGTGGAGAACAGTGTGGAGTTTCCTCAATAAACTGAAAATGGAACTCCCATTTGACTGAGTAATCCCACTTCTAGGAATATATCCCAAGAAACTAGAAACACCAATCAGAAAGGATATATGCACCCCTATGTTGATAGCAGCACAATCTACAATAGCCAGAATTTGGAAACAGCCTAGGTGCCCGTCAGCAGATGATTGGATCCAAAAACAATGGTACATCTACACAATGGAATACTATGCTGCCATAAAAAAGAAGGAATTCTCATCATTTGCAGCAACCTGGATGGAATTAGAGAACATCATGCTGAGTGAAATAAGCCAATCAATGAAAGAGAAACACCACATAACCTCACTAATTTGTGGATGATAAGGAACATTATAAATTGATGAACCAAGAGACAGATATAGAGACAGTAAAGCAACAGGCAGACTGTCAAATTACACTGGGGAGGGGAGGAAGATCTGGGGGAGATAATATATCAACCGAAAGTCTTGTGTACATGCATATAAGTACAACCAACAGACATAAACCTCTGGAGAGGGAGGGTATGTATGTGAGGGAGGGAGGGGGGCAAAAAAATCAATAAAATATATTAAAAAAAAGAAATAAATTGACAGCAATATAGTTTTTTTTTTTCACAGAGAGGAAGAGAGAGAGACAGAGAGTTAGAAACATCTATGAGAGAGAGTCATCAATCAGCTGCCTCTTGCACTCTCCTCTCTGGGAATGTGCCCGCAACCAAGGTACATGCCCTCCTTGCCTAGAATCGAACCCAGGATCCTTCAGTCCGCAGGCTGATGCTCTATCCACTGAGCCAAACTGGTCCTGGCAATATAGTTTTTAAAGGAGAATTTAACACCCCAGTGACATCTGGATAGACCTTCAAGAAAAAAAAGTAAGAAAGGAAACTAATACCTTAAATAACACACTAGATCAAGAGATCTAACAAATATTTACCGAACAATTCTCCAAAAAGCAACAGAATACACATTCTTATCAAGATCACGTGGAACATTCTCAAAGTTAAACCACATGTTATGGTGCAATAAAAGTCTATAAAAATTTAAGAAAATGGATATAATACCAAGGATATTCTCAGAACACCATGGAATGAAGTTAGAAATCAAATACAATAAAAACCCTCAAAACTCCTCAAATGCAATGAGGCTAAAGAGCATGTTATTAAACAACTAGAAGTTGGGTGCACAAAATTTGTGCATGGGAGGGTGACGCTCAGCCCAGTCTGCACCCTATCTAATCCGGGACCCCTTGAGGGATGTTCAACCACCTGTTGAGGCCAAGGATCAGGCCTAAATGGCCGTTGGACATCCCTCTCACAATCCAGGACTGTTGGCTCCCAACTGCTCACCTGCCTGGCTGAATGATTGCCTCTAACCACTTTTGCCTGCCAGCCTGATAACCCCCTAACCATCCCCTTGTCAGCTTTACCTACACCTAACCACCCCCAAGACTGGCCCGGTCACCCATAACCACCTTCCCTTGCCAGCCTAGTCATCCCTAACTGCCCTCCCCTGCAGGCCTGCCCCCGACAACTGCACTTCCCTGCAGGCCTGATCCCCATCCAATTGCCCTCCCTGCAAGTCTTTTCTCCCCCAAACTGCCCTCCCCTGCAGGCTTGGTTGCCTCAACTCTGCTTCTCTGCAGGCCTGGTCCTCCTCAATTAGCAGGCCCAGTCACTGCTAACTGCTCTCCCTGCTGGCCTGATTGCCTACAACTGCCCTCCTCTGCAGGCATGGTCCTACCAAACTGTCCTCAACTTCCCTCCTCTGGAGGCCTGGTCCCCCACTAATTATCCTCCCCTGTAGGCCTGCGTTCCCCAAAACTGTCCTCCCCAGCTGGCCTGGGTTCCCCCAAACTGTCTGCCTGAGGTTCTCCTCTAACTGCACTCCTCTGCAGGCCTAGCCTCCCTAACTGCCCTCCTCTGCAGTCCTGGTCCCCTCAACTGCCCTCCCTTGCAGGTCTGGTTCTCCTCTATCAACTTCCCCTAACTGCCATCCTCTACCAGCTGGTCTGCCCTCCCTGCTGGCCTTCTCATTCCTAACTGCCCTCCCTGCTGGCCTAATCATCTATCACTGCCCTCCCCTGCAGGCCTGATTACTCCTAACTACACACAACTTCCCTCCCCTATCAGCTATCTTCTGATGGCCATCTTGTGTCCAGATGGGACAGCCATCTTTGAACACAAGGAGTGGCCACCATGTGTCTTGGAATGATGATCAATTTGCATATTATTCTTTTATTAGATAGGATAAATGGATTGCCAATTAGATGAAGCAAGAAATTTAAAACTTCCTGGAAACAAATCAAAATGAACACAAAACAATCCAAAACTTATGGGACACAGTGAATGCAGTCCAGAGAGGGAAGTTTATTGTACCACCAGCCTACATCAGGAAACAAGAAAAAGCTCTAATAAATTATTTAACCCTACAGTTAAGTGAATTAGAAATAGATCCACAAGAAAAGCCCAGATGGAGGAGAATGAAGAGAATAATAAAGTTCAGAGCAGAAATAAATGATAAGGACACAAGAAAACACATGTGCGCGCGCACGCACACGCACACGCGCACACACACACACACACACACACACACACACACACAACAATACAGAGATCCCAATTGGTTTTTTAAAAAGATAGACAAAATTGGTGGGCCCATAGCCAGACTCATCAAGAAACCAAAAGAGAGGACCAAAATAAATAAAATCATAAATGAAAAATGCATTTTAACAGATACTACAGAAATACAAAGGATTGACCAAATATATGGCAAACACTGGATAACCTAGGTGAAACTGACAACTTGCTAGAGCATATAATTTTACAAAACTCAGTCAGAAAGAATCATAAAAACTGAGTAGGCCAATAACAACTGATGAAATTGTAGCAGTAATTTAAAAACAATCAGCAAACAAAATCCTGGGAACAATTGGATTTATAGGAGAATTTTACCTAACATTCAAAGAAGAAATAACACATATCCTCCCCAAACTATTCCAAAAATTTCAAGAAAAACGAACACTTCTAAGCTCTTTTTACAAAGTCTCGTTAATTACAATACCAGATAAAGACACTATAAAAACAGAGAATTACAGGCCAATATCCCCAGTGAACATTGGTGCTAAAACCCTCAACAAAATATTAGCAAATAAAATCCAGCAATATATTAACCTTACCAGACCTAAGGCCTTGAACCTAACTGTCTTCTATATCTGGGCTCCTGAGCATTAAAGAGAAAAAAATCAACATGATATAGAAAAATGTTAGTTACATGCAAACAAGTGATGAGAATAAGATGGAACTTGGAGACATTGTAGAAAATAGGTCTAGACAAAGTACCAAAAATTAGGTACAGTGGTATGGTCAAGTGGAGTTTATTCTGAGTATGAATGGCTAGCACAATATACACAAATCAATTAGTATGACACCTCCCATAAACAAAATGAAAAATAAAAATAGATGCAGAAAAAACAATTGATTAAGTCCAGAACCACCCCCCCCCCTTTTTTTTTTAAATAAAAATTCTCAGTAAAGTAGGAATAGAGGAATCTTATCTCACCATAACAAAAGCAATATATATGACAAACCTACAGCTTACATAATTCTTAATGGGGGGGGGCGGGGGGGAGAGAAACTAAAAGCACTTCCTTTAAGAACAAGAATAAAACAAGAATGTCTTCTGTCATCACTCTTATTTAACATAAAACTGGAATTCCTAGCCACAGCAATCAGACAAAAAAAGAAGAAATAAAATCATCCAAATTGGAAAGGAGGAAGTAAAATTCTCATTCACAGACAAGATATTGTACATAGAAAGACCTAAAGACTCCATAAAAAATATCCTAGACTTTATAAATAAATTATACAAGGTGGAAGGATACAAAATCAACATCTTTAAATTGATGGCATTTTCATACATCAAAATAAACTCACAGAAAGAGAAACTGAGAAAAACCACAATAATTTAAAAAGTAAAAACCAATCCCATTTACCATGGCAACAACAACAAAAAGTAATTAGAAATAAACTTACTTAATCAAGGAGGTAAAAAACAAAAAACAAAACCTGTCCATGAAAAACTGTAGAGTATTAAAAAGAAAGAGGAAGAGACAAACAAATGCAAATGTAAACCACGGATTTGATGAATTAATATAATTAAAATGTCTATAGTATCCAAAGCAATCTACAGAATCAATGTAATCCCTATTAAAATACCAGTGACATTAATTCAAACATAGCAGTTGGCAGGATAGTGAGGGAAAGTGTGTGAGTAAAGGAGTGACAGGGGTGTATGTGGATATATAGTGTGTGTGCGGGGGGTGGGGGGGAGGGTGAGTGAGGTATAGTTAGATCTCCCAGGAGTCTCTGGGATTGGTGGATCTCCCTAAAGGGGAGCCTCTGCTATTCGCACCAGCACTTCCAGACCAGCGGGATTTGGGCCATCTTGAAAGAGGAGCAGTGGAAGTCAGGAGCACAGTCACACCAACACCCAGACTGCCCTGTACACCATCAGGCACCTAGGCAATAAACTACTGACCAGCCACAACTCATGAGTGGCACCCTTTACTGGATCCAATTCTCTGGGCTAAGAAGTCCCAGACCAAGGTACTGCTAGGGGCTTCATTGTTTTAGACCTCAAACTGGTTGTCAAGGACCAGAAAGTCAGCAACACACATTACATAGAAACAAATAAAAAGGGACAGCAAAAATGGGGAGACAAAGACAAAATCTCCAAAGGAAATAAAGGAGAAGTCACCAGAAAGAGAACTAAATGAAATGGAGGCAAGCGATTTGTCAGAAAAAGAATTCAGAGTATCAATTATAAAGATGTTCAATTGTCTGGAACAGAAATTCACCAACATGTATAAGAACCAAGAGGAAATAAATAATGATATGGCTTTAATAGAAACAAAATGGGAGGTTTCAACAGTAGAATAGAAGAAACTAAGGGCCACATCAGTGAGTTAGAAAATAGAGTAAAAAGTAAACAAACACCCAATCAAAAACAGCAATTGAGAAAAAAACTTAAAAAGCAGGAGGAGTTTATATGAGTTCAGTGACAACATGAAACAAAGCAATATGCACATGAATTAGGTGGCAGAAGGAGTTGAAGCTGAGCAAGGAATAGAAAACATATTTGAAGATATAATGACAGAAAACTTCCATGTCTAGAAGAATGGGGGAAGTCACACAAGCACAGCAAATCCAGAAAAAGATGAATCCTAAAAGAACCACACCAGGACATGTTATAATGAAAGCAACTAATTTTAATGACAAGGGAAACAAAAAGTCACCCACCGGGGATCTCCCACTAGACTATTAAATAATTTCTTAAAAACAAACAACAAAAAACAACAACAACAACAAAAAAAAAACCCAAACACATCAGGCCACAAGGGAAAGGAATGAAATACATAAAGTAATTAAAAGCAAGGGACTGAACACAAGGATGATCTATTAAGCAAGGCTATCATTCAAAATTTAAGGGGAAATCAGGAACTTCACAAAAACAGGCTAAGAATGTACAACAATGCAAAAACTGCTAAAGGGATTGATGTAAGAAAAAAAGAATAGAGAAAGAAGGAGAAACTCAGACAAAAGAATAAAAATTGCAACAAACTAGTAGCTACAAATTATAATTTTAAATGTAAATGGATTAAATGCTTCAATAAAAAGATACCTGGTGGCTGATGAATAAGAAAACATCACTTATATATGTATATGTTGTCTATGAAAACCCTCCACCTCAGAACAAGGGACTCACACAGACTAAAAGTTAAGGATTGAAAAACAATTTTTCAGGCAAATAGTAATGAGAAAAAAGCTAGGGTAGCAATACTTATATTAGACAAAATAGACTCAAAGTGAAGGCACTAACAAGAGATAAGAAAGGCCACTTCATAATACTAAAGGAATTGATACAATAAAAAGATACAACTCTCATAAACATATATGCACACAATACAGAAGCACACAAACACATTAAAAAAAAAACCTTCAGGAGAATATCAATGGAGATATTGACAGCAATAAACTCGTAGTATGAGATGTTAATACATCATTGACATCGCTGGATAAATCTTCTAGACAAAAAAAAATCAAGAAACAACCAACAATCATCAATGACACTAAATTAGGCGGAATTAATTGCCATCTTCAGAATATTTCACTTCAGAGATATGAAATATACTTTCCTCTTAAGTGCACATGGGACATTTTCAGATAGACCACGTATTAGGACACAATATTTAAGTGAACACAAAAGGGGAAGATTGAAACCATATAAAGCATCTTCTCATATCACAATGGTATAAAATTATAAATCAACTACAATAAAAACCAATCAAACACTGTCAGGCTGAATAGCATGCTAATAAACAATGATGGGCTTATCAAAGAGATCAAAGAAGAGAAAATTCAAAAATATCCTTGAAACACATGACAATGACAACACAACAATCCAAAATCTATGGGACACAGTGAAAACAATCCGAAGAGAGAAGTTCAAAACTGATAAAATTTTATCTAACCCTATAACTTAAAAAAGAGAGAAGAAAAGAAAAGCCCAAAGTAATTAGAAAAAAGAAAATAACAAAATTCAGAGAGGAGACACAAGATGGCCACCCCCAGAGTGTTTGCGATGGCAGTGGAGTTTTGCTGTCTAAGATTGCCTGGTTTGGCA
The DNA here is from genome assembly GCF_014108245.1 of Pipistrellus kuhlii. Taxonomy (NCBI): domain Eukaryota; kingdom Metazoa; phylum Chordata; class Mammalia; order Chiroptera; family Vespertilionidae; genus Pipistrellus; species Pipistrellus kuhlii. The sequence continues at coordinate 235,212 of NW_023425604.1, forward strand.
GCCCCTTGGAAGACCTGAAGGATCTAGCTGTCCCTAGCTCTCACTCACACACACACCCCACACATGTCCATACACTCTTCTATCACTCCCTCACTCTCTCACATATTCTCCCTCCCTACAAAATTACTCAACAAAATTCTAGCAATTGAATCAAGCAATACATCAGAAAGATCACACACCAGGACCAAGTGGAATTTATTCTAGGGATGCAAGGATGGTACAATATCCACAAATCAATAAATGTGATAACACCATATAAACAAACTGAGACATAAAAACCATATAATCATATCCATTGATGCAGAAGAAGCATTTGACAAATCCAAAACCATTTCTTGATAAAAATACTCAGCAAGTTGGGAATAGAAGGATCATATCTCAACATAATAAAAGCCATATATGACAAACCCACAGCCAACATCATACTCAATTGGCACAAAGAGAAACCATTTCTACTAAGGACAGAAACAAGATAGGGATGCTCACTCTCACCATTCCTGTTCAACATAGCACTGGAGATGATAGCCATTGTGATTAGACAAGAAGAAGAAATAAAAGGCATTAAAATTGAAAAAGAAGAAGTAAAACCATCCTTAATTGCAGATGACATGATATTGTACATAGAAAACCCTAAAGACTCCATCAAAACACTACTAAACTTAGTAAATGAATTCGGCAATGTAGTAGGATACAAAATTAACACCTAGAAATCTATGGCTTTTATATACATCAATAATGAACTCACAGAAAGAGAAATTTAAAAAGCAATCACATTTACCATTGCAACAAAAAAAGTAAGATACCTAGGAATAAACTTAACCAAGAAAATAAAGGACCTGTATTTAGAAAATTTCATAATGCAAAAAAAAGGGGGGGGGGGGAGGTGGAGGGAAAACATGAACTAATGGAATAATATACCATGTTCATGGATTGGTATAATCAACATCATTAAAAAGCCATTCTAGCCAAAGGAACCCATAATCCTATGCAATACCCATTAAAATACAAATGGCATAATTCAAAGACTTAGTTCAAATTATTCAAAAATTTATCTAGAATAAAAAAAGATCTTTGATAGCTGCAGCAATCTTAAGAAGAACAATGTTGGAGGGATCACAATACTAGATATCAAGCTATACTACAAAGCCATTGTTCTCAAAACTGCCTAGTAGTGGCACAAGAACAGACATATGGAACAGAGAAAACAGAAATTGACAAAAATCATTATGCACAATTAATATTTGATAGAGGTGGAAAGACAATACAATGAAGTCAAGACAGTCTTTTCAATAAATGGTGTTAGGAAAGCTGAATTTGTAAAAAAAATAAAAAAAATTAAATTAAAAAAAATTAAACTAGACTACCAACTTACACCCTATGATAGTAAACTCAAAATGGATAAAGGACTTAAACATAATATGGGAAACCATAAAAATCTTAGAAGAAGCCACAGACAACAAAATAACAGACATTTGTCACAGCAAAATATTTAATGATCCAGCTCCTAGGCAATGGAAACTAAGTTGAAAATCAACAAAGGGGACTATTTTATCTAACCCTACATCAAAATAAAAAGCTTCTGCACAGCAAAAGAAACCATCAACAAAACAATCAGAAAACCCACTGCATGGGAGAAATATATTTGCCAGTGTTATCTCTGATAAGGGTTTAATCTCCAACATTTACAGGGAACTTATACTATATTTAATGAATTTGGCAACATAGCAAAATTAATACCCAGAAATATATGGCATTTTTATACACAAATAATGAACTCACAATAAGAGAAACTAAAACCAATTCCATTTACTTTTGCAGCAAAGAAATTAAGATACCTAGGAATAATATTAACTTGAAAAAAGTACAGGAGGTACTTGAAAAACTATAGGACATTGAAAAAAGAGAAAGAATAAAATATGAATACTGTAAGTGGAAGAATATACTGTGTTCATAGATAGGTAAAATCAACATAATTAAAATATCCATATTATTCAAAACAATCTTTAGATTCAATGAAATCTTCATATAATACCAATAGCATATTTCACAGACCTACAAAAAACTCTACAAAAATGTATATGTAATAGAAAAAGAATCCAAATAGTTGCAGCAAACCTGAGAAAGAACAGAGTTATAGGTATCAAAATACCATATATCAAGCTATATTACCAAGCCACTGCTCACAAAAGTGGCTGGTACTGGCATAAGACTGATGTAATAGAAAAGAGAACCCCAAAATCTACTCAAGGCATTATGTTCAACTAATATTTGACAAAAGAGGCAAGAACATACATAGAGATTTTAGTCTGAAAATAGATGGTGGCTGGCAGGAAAAAGGTAAGGAAAAGGAAGTGAGTGAGGGAATGAAAGGAAAGTGTGTGGATGTGTGATCGAGTGAGGGACAGTTAGATCTAACAGGAGCAGCAGGGGCTGGTAGATCAGGCTCTCTTAGACAGAAAGAGACTACCACTACTATGGGCACTCCCTGGACTGTAGGACTCGAGCACGGAGCCATACCATCTTGAATGGGAGAGCGACCTTTTCTAGAAACTCATTAGCATGACCACCCAGACAGGAATAGGACACTGCCTGTGACCCAGCAGCCATTCCAGCCACAATCCTGCTGCCCTACAAACAGACCCATGGACCCTGGAACCACCTCCTCCAATGGGTCACTGCTCCCACAACAGTAAGCGAAACTTTCTCCCTATCCAGTGGCAGAACTCTGGACACACATTTCTAGTGTGCAGACACACAGGGCACACTACTAATTAGGCAGCACCTGGGAGCCACTTTGAGTTCCTGCAGGGTGTGGTTTTGTTCAGAAAAGGGCATACTGCCCTGCAGTATAAATTCTGAATTCCCTCTTCCTGAATAGCTACTCACAGACACCCCAGCTGTGCAACTTCAGTGCCAGAGCCCCTCAGAATGTGTCAGAGCTCTGCGCCAGCAAACGTACTGTTACAGTCACACATTTCCAATATGCAGACATCTTGTGTCCATCTACCCACAGGGTGCTGTGGGAACTGCTATAAACCCATGCTGGGTGTGCTCTTGGACAAACAGGGCCCTTCTTCTTCCCCTTCCCCAGGCAGTAGAAATTCTGAATTTACTCACCCTGGATACCTACCCACAGACCCTTCAATTACTTGGCTTCAGTGCCAGGGCCCTTCATTGTGCTTCAGTACCCCTTGCTGGCAAATGCACCCATGGGGGCTCCTGTGAGCTGCCTTTGGGAACTCGTGTCTATTCACCAGAGATGCATTAGCAACTACACCGCTGCCCACCCCACAACTACAGCATTCTGGACACAACAGTCAGGCCTTTCCAGAATGCAGGGATCCTGAAGCCCATAACCCTAACAGAAAATTTATGGGTGCCACTGTGAATCCCTGGTGGGCACGTGTGATTTCAATCAAGGGCTCAAGACAGCGAAAATTGGAACACCCACCCCCCATGCTGATGACTTCTAGACACTGCAGGTGTTCCTTTCCAGCTCACAGGCCTACATCAAGGGAACCAAAATAGCTCAAGTATTGAGCTACACTAGATTTCCAAGCCCAGGAGACCTGAGAGATCATACCAGTCGCACCATCCCAAAGGAACCTGGGTAGCAAAACAATCAGATATACAATTAAAATTACAGCAAAACATGGGAAGACAAAAAAAAAAAAAAAAAAAAAAAAAAAAAAAAAAAAAAAGCAGCAATCCCCAAAGGAAAGAAAAAGAGGAATCACCAGAAAGGGATTGAGACTAGCAACATATTGAAGAAAGAATTCAGAACAATGGTTATAAGAATGCTCAAATGGCTGATGACAAATACACACAACTCAATGACAAATACACACATCTCAATGGGAATTATAAGGAGCTGAATGAGAATGTCACCAACATCAAAATGAACCAAGAGGAGATAAAGAATGATATAGCTGCAACGAAGAACACAATGGAAAGCTTAAACAGAATACTGGGAGAGGCTGAGGACCGCATCAGTGAATAACAAGACAAGGTGGAGAAAAATACACTAACCTAGCAGCACCTGGAAAGAAGATTAAAAAGCAAGAAGAGAGCCTAAGGGAGCTTTGGGACAACACAAAGTGAAACAACATTCAAATAATAAGGGTATCAGGAGAGGAAGAGAAACAAGAAATAGAAAACTTGTTTGAAGAAATAATGACAAAAATTTTTCCTGATATTGGCAAGGAAATAAACTATGGAAGTCCAAGAAGTACATAGATAAACCCCAAAAGACAGACATCAAGACACATCATAATTAAATTGGCAGACATCAGTGATAAAGTAAGAATCTTAAAGTCTGAAAGAGAGAGAGAGAGAAAGTTACCTCCAGGGAATCTCCAATTGATTTCTCACCAGGCCAGAAGGGAAATGAATGAAATATACAAAGTGATGCAAAGCAAGGAACTGAATCCAAGAACACTATACCCAGCAAGGTTATCATTCAAAATTGAAGGTGGAATCAGGAACTTCACAGACAAAAAACAAAAAACAAAACAAAATAAAAAACAAACAAACAAAGAAAACCAACTAAGAGAGTTTATTACCACTGAACCAGCAATGCAAGAAACAATAAAGGTACTGCTGTAAAATGAAGAAATAGAAAGGCAAGAAGAAACACAAACATTAAGAATAAAAAATGACAAACTTAAATGGATTAAATGCTCCAATCAAAGGACATAGGGTGAGAGAACCAAGATGGCAGCCTAGGTAACCACCTAAGCTGCTGCCTTGCACAACAATTTCAAAACAACTAAAATCAGAATGGACATCATCCAAAAACACAGGAAAGCTGGCGGAGTGGGAAATCTACAATCAGAAAGACAGAGAGAGGCTCACGAATCGAACTGGGAGCTGCAAAACGCTTTGGTAAAGTGACACACACACACAGAGGAAATGCGGCTGAATGCCTGGCTGGTGGGAGGAGAAAGGAAGTCCCCAATTGCACTGAACTCTTTCCGACTGCACTGAACCCCAACCCCGGCTGAAACCCCATGGAACCAGGCTCATACGGGTGGAGTCCAAACTGTAGAGCAAGGCACCAGGAGACTCAGAGACTGGGAGACTGAGAGAGCCGGAAGCTGCAGCGGGCAGGATCTATAACTGCGCACAAGTTAGTATGAGCAGAGTGGTCTGACAGTGGAAGTTGCTGCGGCCTCTCCATAGCCTAAGGAATCTGAAGCTCCAGACAGAGACCCAACCCGCTTCCAGGCAAGCCTCTGGGGCACCCACACTCTTGCACAAGGAATCAGGATGGGTGGTCAGGCAGAAACTCAGGGGAGCCACAGAAGGCAAAGACCAGGTGGAAACTCAGGCGAGCGCACAGGGCAGGGCTGACAGGAAGCCAAGCTGAGCACAGAGGCTTTTGCAATTTTGCAAGTCTGATCCTATAAGACTGTCTCCAATACAGAAGGTATCCCAGAGTAGACACAGCTGATATGCACATCCAATTGGCCTGAAGGTCAATTCCTCCCAGGATTACCAACAACAATCAAGACAACTTCAATAAGGCAGTACACGCAGTCCACAAAGGGGAGCACCAAGAGTGTCCACCTCAGGTAACTGGGAGGCTGACCCACTGAGCCATATAGGACATCTTAACATACAAAGCCACCCTTCCAACTCTGGGAAGCAGTGAAAAGACTGAGACAAGAAAATAGATCTCAAATGAGAGATGGAGAACAAAAAGCTGGATATAGAGTTCAAAACCACGGTTATAAGGTTTTTCAAGAATTTCCTAGAAAAGGCCAATAAAATAAATGAGACCTGTGAGTATATGAAAAGGGATCAACTAGAAATAAATAATACATTATCTGAAATAATAAAAAAAAAAAATATCCAGAGTCCTAAAAACAGAATGGAAGATCGCAAGAATCAAGTCAAAGATTTGGAACACCAAGGGCCAGAGGACACTCCTCTGCAGAGGCATGAAGAGAAGAGAATCCAGAAAGTTGAAGATAATGTAAGAAACCTCTGGGACAACTTCAAGAGAACCAACATCAGAATTATGCGGGTCCCAGAAGATGAGAGAGAGCAAGATAATGAAAGCCTATTGGAAGATATAGTGACAGAAAACTTCCCCCATCTGGTGAAAGATATCAACTTAGAAGTCCAGCAAGCACACAGAACTCCAAACAAAAGGAATCCAGAAAGGACCACACAAGAATTTCATGAACCCGGGCCTCTTGTAATATCAAAAAAATGAATGACTAACAAACTTAGGGTATTAGAATACTGCCTGTTATAATTTTTGTAATTGTTCTAAATTTGTAATTTTGTTTTCAATTTTCCTTGAGCTGAGCACAGGAAAAAAAATAATAAGTAAAAGCCAAAACTACCATAAGTTAAAATCCAGATCAGGTATTTCAATAAGGCAATGTAAAAGGATAATTTTTAAGATAATATCATAGCACTTATTAAATATAAAATGAACACAGGATAAGAATTTTACTTAACTCATTATTATTTGAGTGAACCAGGCAAATGTTACAACTGATTTCTAAGGAGAAAATAAAGAAACAAAGACCTGTATGAAGTAAAAGTATATTGAAATTAATTTAAAAACAGACATGAGAATAACTGGCTTTTTACATGAAAAATGAGGGAGACAATAAGTTTGTTTACATGTCTACACTGAGGAATTATTTTGTATTGCTATCAGTTATTTGTTAAATAACTCAAGAGCCTCGAAGGCTAAGCAGTCTTTTTTTTTTTTTTTTTTTTAAATATGTCTTTATTGATTTCAGAGAGAAAGGGAGAGGGAGAGAGAGAGAAAGAAACATCAATGGTGAGAGAGAATCACTGATCAGCTGCCTTCTGCATGCCCCACACTGGGGATCAAGCCCACAACTCAGGGATCTGCCCTGACAGGGAATCAAACTATGACCTCCTCGTTCATAGGTCGATGCTCAACCACTGAGCCATGCTGGCCAGGCCTGAACATTATTCTTAAACAATGCTTCATTTTCTGGAGAGACACCCTGTTTTTGTTTCTTTTTTGCTTGGTTTTAGATATTTTATTTTTTAAATAAATATTTATTTTTCAGATTATTACAGCTGTTCCTCTGACCCTTCCCCATAGCTCTCCTGTATCTGATTCTACCCTCACCCCATGCCCTTAATCTCATCACTTTCCTCATCCATACGTGTAGGATTACCGTCCAAACTCTTCCTGCACCCCTCACACACCTTCCTCCCAAGAATTGTCAGTCCACTCACTTTCTATGCCCCTGATCCTATTATATTCACCAGTTTATTCTGTTCAGCAGACTTTTTATTTTCAAGATTTTTAGATTCACTTCCTGCTAGATGTGTATTTGTTGTCACTGTTGTTCATAATTTTTATCTTTACCTTTTTCTTCTTCCTCTTCTTAAAGAATATCCTTCAGCAATTCATATAATCCTGGTTTGGCGGCAATGAACTCTTAGCTTTTCCTTGTCTGTGAAACTCTTTATCTGACCTTCAATTCTAAATGATAGCTTTATTGGGTATTCTTATCTTGGTTTTTGGTTCTTGCTATTCATCACTTTGAATATTTCTTGCCATTCCCACCTGGCTTGCATAGTTTCTGTTAAGAAATCAGCTGACTGTAGTATGGGTATTCCCTTGTAAGTAATTAACTGTGTTTTATCTTGCTGCTTTTAATGTTCTCTCTTTGTCTTTTGCTCTTGGCATTTTAATTATAATGTGTCTTGGTGTGGTCCTCTTTGTATTCTTTTTGTTTGGGGTTCTCTGTGCTTCCTTGTCTTGTAAGTCTATTTCTTTCACCAGGTAGGGAAAGTTTTCTGTCATTATTTCTTCAAATAGGTTTTCTATATCTTGCTCTCTCTCTTTTTCTGACATTCACATAATTCGGATGTTGGTACACTTGAAGTTGTCCCAGAGTCTCTTTACACTATCTTCATAACTTTGGATTCTTTTTTCTTTTCTGGTTTGGTGTTTTTTGTTTCCTCATATTTCAAATATTTGGTTTGATTCTTGGGGTCCTCTAGTCTACTATTGAGTTTGTGTATATTATTCTTTATTTCAGACAGCGTATGCTTAATTTCTAACAGGTAATTTTCCATTTTTTGCCCTCTCTCTCTCTCTCTCCTCTCTCTCCTCTCTCTCTCTCTCTCTCTCTCTCTCTCTCTCTCTCTCTCTCTCTCTCTCTCTCTCTCTCTCTCTCTCTCTCTCTCTCTCTCTGACATTCTCATTAAGATCCTTAAAGATCTCACTAAGTTTCTCAGATGTTTCTAGAAGATTCTTGAGTAACTTTACAACCGATTTTGAACTCTATATCCAGTAGTTTGCTTTCCTCCCTTTGTTTCATTCATGACTCTTCATTTTGGCTGCTTCCCTGGGTTGATGCAGTGGCTTTGTGCAATAGGGCCCAGTGGCTCAGCCTCCCCAGTCACCTAAGGTGGACGTTCTTGATGCACTCCTTTGTAGGCTAGGTGCACAGTTTTATTGTAGTTAAGCCTTGATTGCTGTTGGTACACTGGGAGGAACAGATCTCCAGGCCAATTGGCTGTGAGGATCCGTTGTGTCTATAATGGAAGAACTGCTGTGCTTGAGAAATCCTTATGGGACAGGACTTGCTTCAATGGGCTTTGGTGCTCACTGAGTATGCCTCTTGAGTGTGTCACTTATGTATGTGAGGAGTTAAAATCTGATATTGTCTCATACTGATCACTAGGTACATTGGCTCCTGGATCACCAAGGAGGTGCAAGTCAGCTACTGTCTGCGGCCACCCAGCAGGAGCTATAGGGAGATCTGCAGATTTTCCCTCTTTGTTTGGGGTTTTGAAGTTTTGGAGTTGTCTGACCTAGCTGCAGTTTGTTAGGTTAAGATGAAAAAGGGGAGGCCATTCATATGTAAAAGCTGCTGTGCACAATTTGGGTGGGTTTGTAAGCTGGGTGGATCATGGTCTCAGGGAATCACCCTGGTGTAGCAAAGAGTGATTGCTGCCAGTCAGTCATCTCTGCATCTCCGCATTTTTCATTCCCACACCCAGCACAGTAAACAATGATGCCCGTGAGCACTTCTGCAAGATAGCCACCATCATTTTCCAACCTGATGCCATACAGTCCAGCTTCTCCCCATAGGAGTCTGGGTCCCCATAGGGTTAGAGTTAGGGTTAGGGGTTAGCCTCAGGGTTAGGGTTAGGGTTAGGGCTAGGGTTAGGGTTAGGGCTAGGGTTAGGGTTAGGGCTAGGGTTAAGGTTAGGGCTAGGGTTAGGGTTAGGATTAGGTTAGGGTTAGGGTTAGGGAATATTGTCTTTCAACTCTGTTAAAGAGTTTAATGCTACATGGCAGTAAAGTGTAAGGCTTTCCAAAGCTGCTTAAATATGCTTATTTCTCTATTTCAAGGATTTCTGGCTTGTATGACACACATTTATAGTTCTAGGCTCCTTTAAATAAATAATTGTTCAGAGCAGTTGGGAGTTTGTATCTTCTTCCCAATCGAAAAAAAAAAAAAAAGTGCAGCCAATCACCAGCCAGATTAACACGCCTCTTTACTTCTGCTTGTCTGTGCCTCTGAATGTCCTACTCAGTCTCAATGCACACTTTTCTTTCCTTCTAGTTGTAGAACTTCTTCTCAGCCAGCTATATAGTGGTTATGGGTGATAGTCATTGCCTCTTAGCTATAGTTTTGGTGTGGTTGTGAGAGGCAGCATATACAGGTGTATACGTTATGCCGCCATCTTGGTTTCTTATTCTTTTGCTTGTTTTTAATTGCGTTATAGCAATAAAAATATTGCTAATCTTTGCTACACAAAGTAGATAAATTTGTGAATGATCTCTTCCTTTATAATATATCTTGCTGCTTGAGAATATTAATTCTATTCTAATATTTCATGGAAATATCATGTTCAATGTACATTTGAAAAGGCATGATTTATATGCATGTGCAAAGCAAGGATTGATTTATGTCTGAAATTTTCTGTTGAGTTATGTAACTAAAACTAACTAAATACTATGATCTTTACTGAAATAAAATTGATGACAAAATTGGTATCCAGGGATTCCATTGCTGCATCTAGCTTTTATTGAGCAATGTTTGTCCATATCATTCTGGGTGGTAATTGGTTTCTGAGGCAACTTTGTCTACTCAAGAGTTTTAGGGGGGTATAGAGTTATATTTCATTTAAGCTGTTAAACTGAAAGAACATTAATGAAGAGATTTCTTCTTAGAGAATTAACTGGTTAGCTTAACCATCTTTGATATCAATAAAAATACCTAGTGTAAAACCCTAGTTAAAAATAAATATATAAAGCCTGGATCATTTGGCTCACTGTAAGTGTTGACCCAGAAACCAAGAGTTCATCAGTTACATTTGATTCCAGGTTAGGGCACATTTGATTCAGGCTTGATCCCCAGTGGGGCATCTAGGGGGCAGCCAATCAGTGGTTTCTCTCTCCTCAATGTTTTTATCTCACTATCCTCACTATCCTTACACTCTCTAAAAAAATAATTAAAACATTAATATAAAAAATAAGAAGTAAATTAAGAAAATATTAAAGAAAATACACTTCTTCCTTTATTATTCCATATGTACACATAGTTAACAGTAATATAATGAAAAAGATATAATTGTTATGTTGAAATTCAATGAGTCCAACAAAAGATGCCACAGTCAAATTCTGGAGTCTTTATTTCAAGAGCCGGTAACCTTTAAGAGCTCACACCATTCCAAACCCTGAGGCCCTGAAATGTAATTAAGGGTAAGTTTATACAGGCAAATAGAGAAAAAAAAAAACAACTGTGGGGTTGGTACACTGACACCATACCTCAAGGCCTGGCCTACTGCAAGCCCTAACAACTCAGTCTCGGGCAGCAATTCTCAGCCTTGCTAGTGCTGCATCCCTTTAATACAGTTCCTCATGTTGTGATGACCCCCAACCATAAAATTATTTTCATTGCTACTTCAAAACTGCAATTTTGCTACTGTTATGAATTGTAATGTAAATACCTATGTTTTCTGATGGTTGAGAACTGCTAGAGCGCAAGACCATCAGAAAACACAGATATTTACATTAGGATTCATAACAGTAGCAAAATTACAGTTATGAAGTAGCAATAAAAATAATTTTATGGTTGGGGTTCACCACAACATAAGGAACTATATCAAAGGGTCATGACATCAGGAAGGTTGAGAACCACTGGTCTAGGCATATTAGAGTTGATTAGAGGCCCAGTGCATAAATTTCATGCATAGGGGTTTGTGTCCCTCAAATCCAATCTGTATCCTCTCAAATCTGGGATTCTTGGAGAGATGTCAGACTGCCTATTTAGGCCTGATCCTACCAGGTCATTTGGATATCCCTCTCATAATCCAGGACTGCTGGCTCCCAACTGCTCACCTGCCTGCCTTCCTGATTGCCCCTAACCTCTTCTGCCTTCCAGCCTGATCAACCCCTAAACTCTCCCCTGCCATCCTGATTGATGCCTAACTGCTCCTCTGCCAGCCTGATTGCCCATAACTGCCCTCCTTGCAGGCCTGGTCACCCCTAACTGCCCTCCCCTGCAAGCCTGGTTCCTCCCAATTGCCCTCCCCTGCTGACCATCTTTGGTGGCCATCTTGTGTCTACTTTGGGGCATACATCTGTGACCACATGGGGACAGCCATCTTGTGTGTTGGAGTGATGGTTAATATGCATATTACTTTTTTATTAGATAGGATATGGCCCTGGTGCATGGTGAGGACCGGCTGGTTTGCCCTGAAGGGTGTCCCAGATCAGGGTGGGAGTTCCCTTGGGGTGTGGGGCAGCCTGAATGAGGGCCCTGTGGTGGGTTGCAGGCCAGCCACACCCACAGATGACCCAAGCAGAGGCCCT